>NC_090925.1:1021947372-1022248872 GCF_040938575.1 Ambystoma mexicanum | reverse complement strand
ACACCATGGTGAGGCGACAGGTGGTTAGGGAGCACAGTAGTTCCCAGTATGCAGCAGCACAGCAACGCTCGTCATCCCCCAACATCTGCTCCGCGGTATGTCAGCCAGCCACACGCACCCATTCTCAGTGCAGTTTATTTCAAAGTGCAAAGCACATCAAGTGATAAGACAATCAGAACAGCGACCTACAGGATCATTGATTTTGAACAATTAATGAGAAAGGCTTGTCATGTTTGTCCACAGAGCCCGTTCAGAAAATGGGTACTGTTTGCTAGTATTTCTATGTTTCTTGTTTGTTTTAACAAATGTGACAAACGAACGCCTTTTCTTTCTAGTGTTTGCTATTTAGGCTTTGTTTTCAAGTTACGAGTAGCTTTCAGACTAGAGTTGCATGGCCGTGTTTGTTCTATCCCTGTTTTCTTTAAGTACTTTCATTGGTAGCAGTATTTCCTCACTGCAGCATCCTGTTATGATGGTTGCTGGCACTGTGCTTAGAGAAAGGCGAAGTGGTTTCAAGGCACTGTAAGGGCATTTCCGAATGTTATGTAATGTAATTTGAGCTTTTTGCCTGTATTTGAGTTTTCTGCATTGTTCAAAACGTATAGCCCAAATGTCTCGGGACACTTTACAGTGGCTCTCACCTTGCTCCGAAATCACCCTGGGAAGTGAATTTCCGCAGTGATAGCAACACACCTGCTGACAGTCTCCGGAGAAAGCAAATCACCATTTAGTAAAGAACAGTGTGGATGGGCACAGCATGTCTGCTTATCTCTTCCTGATAATCGAATACACGAAATAAAAAAAAAACAAATGGAGAGGATGATGGAAAGGAGTTTCATGCCAACTTCAAACATCAATAGCCGCAAGCCCTGGCGAAGTTATTTCTCATTTCTGCATAGTCTCATTCCCTTGTGCCATCTGGCACTAATTGGATCAACAGGTCTATTATCAGGAGCAGGACATGAGAGCCCCTGGCATCCTCGGCACATGTGAAATTCGTTTAACAAGCATGTCCTTCATGCCTTGCTTTATTTTCAAGGGCCAGGCGCCCTGGTAGAAAATCAATGGGATTCATCAAAATGCTGAAATAGAAGTGAGATTCGATAAGGCGGCAATGTTTCATGTAAAGGATAACTTCGTGACAGACTCTGAAAGTTGTGTGACCTGAGCCATGCCATTAGACATATTTCCCAAGAAGCATGAGCAGGGCTCTATTTATATGATGATGCGGGCCAACAGTAGACAGACACCTGAATGGATGGCCTTATGAATGCATGGGCTGGAGGGTGGATATTTGAGCTGTTGGGAGGAAAATAGGAGGTGAGAGTGAAGTGGGTGAAGAGTCTGTGAGTGACATAATGGCTGGAGGAATGACAAAAGGGAGAAAGGAATGTACAGGGGGATGATGAAGTGAAATGAAAAGTAGAGTGGTGGATTCAGAGAGACTTGGGTGGATGGATGGATGGATGGATGGATGGATGGATGGATGGATGGATGGATGGATGGATGGATGGATGGATGGATGGATGGATGGATGGATGGATGGATGGATGGATGGATGGATGGATGGATGGATGGATGGATGGATGGATGGATGGGTGGGTGGGTGGGTGGGTGGGTGGGTGGGTGGGTGGGTGGGTGGGTGGGTGGGTGGGTGGGATGGATGGATGGATGGATGGATGGATGGATGGATGGATGGATGGATGGATGGATGGATGGATGGATGGATGGATGGATGAATGGATGGGAAGAAAGACAAATGGATTGATGGGTAGATAGATCATGGAGAAAGGAGGATGTGACTTGCAGATGCATATTAGGCTTGGTAGAGATGAATTGACAACTGGATGGGGAAATAACAATGGTTTCAGCAAGGAAGAGATGGCTGGTGGAGGAGTGGCTCTTGGTGTATGAAAGGAGAAGTGCATAGAAGCTGGGGAAGAAGGATGGAGGTATGAGGAGAAGGTGAATATAAAACAGTCACATTTATGGAAGGATAGCCAGACTAAACTATGAACAGATAATTTTTTAACACATGAGTGGATAGAGAAATATTAGCAATGTTTTTGAAAATGGGCGCATGAAGGATTAGGCGGCTGTAGACAGAAGGTGCACACGATCTGGGTAACACTGACATCTTCCTTGATTCTGCATTCACTGGGTGCAAAAACCAATATAGCAAAGGACCTTGTCCAGGAAAAAGCGGGGGGGGGCTCGCGAGCATAATGCATAAACGAGGAAGACAGTGGGAGAGATATGCGAGGAAGGAGGAAGCATTCCAAGAGTGATGCCATGAAGGGCAGACTGATTGCATGACAGAAGGAGTGATGGGGTGCAGGGAAGGGTATCAAGGACGATCAGGAGCACAACGAGCAGGTAGACCCAATAGGAACGTACCACACTTTGCCTGCATCCTCCGTGAATGCTGGCATGTTTTCTGGCATCCTAAAAATGTGGAACTATTTAAATGCCACCTGACTGTCTGACCTTGAGCTGTTCTATTCTGTCTCTCTCCCTTGCCTTAATTGTATCGCACGTGTCATATGGTAGCTCATGATGGATTCTTCCCACTTCTAAGCACTGCAGTAATAGCTGTTACTACTTATTACCAAGTCGAATGGTACTCCATGTAAGATGGTCACAGGGATGAAGGGCTGAGTCAGCACTGATAGGATTTGAGCTTACACAGTGGAGGTTGGCCACATGCCGATCTTACATGTGTGTTACTATTTATGATACGTCTTGTGTCTGCCCTTTCAAGTGATGTGCTGTGTGCTGCATGTGGCAATACATAGCATATGAAAGGGCTCAGAAATGCAGAGAGGATTCCATCGACTCCCGCCCATTCCAACTCACATTCGCGACTAAGGTGTTAAGCGTGTAACATGAGCAGGTTTACTCTGAAAGGTTATACCGATTCGGTCATCTGAGTGCCTACCTCAGCCATGCAGTCAGGATAAATTGCCCTCCTACTCCGCCGCCGACAATGTACAGATCATGTGAATGCCTTAGTATTTCTCCTCATGTTGACTTTTTCTGAAAGTCGCCAATTCTGTGCCGAAGCTCAATTTTCTGACTTTGCGGAGAGCACTCCAGTATCTGGAAAGGGTGCACCAACGGTTGAAGACCCAATAACAACAATTTACTAGAGACAAGGGTCCACCTGAAGCAGGCCAGGCCGAGTGAAATAATGTGTCTTCTGTGTCAAGAGAGTACACAGCGTTCCTTGGAAGACAAGACAAGGCGATTTGGGAAATACCTGCCAGCACTCCAACCACCAGGAGAAAACTGCTACCAGCATTGGAAAGTGTGAAGTGGTAAAAAGCCATTTTGCCAAGTTAGCCTTCATATTGTGGCCTACTAATGTCCACCGTGCTGCCCCTCTGCTCTCTGTCATCAAGGCTTCTGATGCCACAAATCTCCATTTAGGGGTCCCCTCTACTGGAAGACTCCTCTTGTCTTGTCTTCCTCTCTCATGTGTTTCTTAATATCCCTGCCAGCACTTGTCTTAACCTCCCACCTGTATCTCTTCCTGCCATTGCCTGCCTTCCATTCCATATTCCTGTTCACTGGAACTCCCTCTTTCCTGGGGACAGAACCTCTCTCTCTCTCTCTCTCTCTCTCTCTCTCTCTCTCTCTCTCTCTCTCTCTCTCTCTCTCTCTCTCTCTCTCTCTCTCTCTCTCTCTCTCTCTCTCTCTCTCTCTCTCTCTCTCTCTCTCTCTCTCTCTCTCTCTCTCTCTCTCTCTCTCTCTCTCTCTCTCTCTCTCTCTCTCTCTCTCTCTCTCTCTCTCTCTCTCTCTCTCTCTCTCTCTCTCTCTCTCTCTCTCTCTCTCTCTCTCTCTCTCTCTCTCTCTCTCTCTCTCTCTCTCTCTCTCTCTCTCTCTCTCTCTCTCTCTCTCTCTCTCTCTCTCTCTCTCTCTCTCTCTCTCTCTCTCTCTCTCTCTCTCTCTCTCGCCACCTCTTATGTCCCACATGTCTGGGGATGCTTGCGGTCTTGGGTTCAGAAGGAATGTGACCAAGTAGTTGGGCTGGACTGTCCCTTTTGGGGTGGGAAGAGGCCTGATCTGCATATTGCCTTTCATCTTTTTTAATGGCTTGGCAGGCAAAGAACGATGGTCTGGAATGTTGTTGAGAGCAATGCCAGAGGTTAGGGGTAATTCTAAACCTTCCAGTCATCACCTCTTTTTGTTTTGCTCAAGTGAACCCTTTCTCACACACACATGCATAAACACACACCTCAAACTCCATTGCCTCAAAGCTCAGACATCCACCCCTCCCTTGAACCACTGCAAGAAAAGGTGATGTTGGGATGTTGGGGAGTAGTTTAAGCTGCTTGAGTGCCCATCCTCTCCGGCATTCCCACTGCCTTCTGCGTTCTGTTCATCAGCTTGGCAATCTCTTCCTATAACCCACTGTACCAATATGCTAATCAAAGAAATATGGTTGGCAACAAATACAAAAATAATAACTTAAATCACCGAGTGTTAGCATATTCACGTCCACCAAGTCCCTCTTCTGGCTCCTGGCACCCACTTCTGTACTTCCTCTTAAAGGAGGGAAGAGTGGAAAGGTTTTGAGAATGAAGAGTAAAAAAAACAACCTCAAGACCAAAGTAAGATCGTAAGTATGGACTGATGAAGTCTAGGTCAAAGAAGGAGAGGTGGATTTGAAGTGTCTTTGCACAAAATGAAAAGCAGCACAACACTTGTGCTGCAGTAGTTGGAAAAGGGGAGGGGCGGCAAAATAGGAGAATTAAATACGGCTCTGTGGAGTTAGTGGGGGTCCTCTAAATGTGCATTGAAAGAAGCGCAAACACACAACAAAAGCAACAAAAGATAAGTGAATGCTTGATAAAGCAAAATAGGCATTGGCAGTCAAGATTAACACACAATGAGCCTCATTAGGAATGTTGCAGTAAGGCAACAACGGCTCTGGTAGCGCTACCGGCGCCGTTGTTACCTTGCCGCAACATACCGAGTTTGCTCGCGGGTGCCGCTCTGGACGCCTGGTCAGACCAGGCGTGCAGAGTGGCACCTGCGAGCAGACTAGGATGGTGGCAGTGGTACCGTTATGAAGGGTACCGCTGCTGAACGGTACCGCTGCTACCATCCTCCCCATTCCCATTCAGCCCTATAGGGGTTCAAATGGGAATGGGCACGTACCGGGTCCAGGTTCCGCAAATGGGACTTACCGGGCCCTCCAAGGTCGGAATGGCCCTGTATGTCCCCTTTTGCCGGACCCGGACCTTAGTTTGGGGGTAGCCATGGCCTTATTAAGGACATGACTACCCCCAAACTCGTAATGAGGCCCAATGTCTAAAATGAAATGAAGGCAACACATTGGCACATAGATAGTTTCAATCACTAAAGATCAGAAACAGAATGTCTATCGCTGTGAACAGTGTTGGCTTGATGTTTGCAAGGCATCCTAAATAGGAAGAGAGTAGGACTTGGTCTGTGGCAGTTACCCCCACCTACCCATTAGTCATTATTTACAACGGTTGCTCACACAATTTTTGTCTAATAACGGTTCACTTGAGCAAAACAAACGAGGTGATGACTGGAAGGTTTATAATTACCCTTAACCTCTGGCATTGCTCTCGACAACACTCCAGACCATCGTTCTTTGCCTGCCAAGCCATTAAAAAAGATAAAAGACATTATGCAGATCAGGCCTTGTCCCACCCCAAAGGGACAGTCCAGCCCAACTGCTTGGTCACATTCCTTCTCAACCCAAGACCGCAAGCATCCCCAGACATGTTTCAGTGTCCTTGGGCCTCATCAGAGAGGAGTATTTTTTTTGTTTTTTGGACCAGCAAGCATAGGGCCCATGTCTGGGCATACCCTTCCCACTCGGGTTGACTACAGCAATATAAAAGTGGTGATGGCTGGAAGGTTTAGAATGAATCTTAACAACTGGCATTTCTCTGGGAAACCCTCCAGCCCGTTGTTCTTCACCTGCCAAGCCATTCAAAAGATATGGAAATCAATCTCTTTCCCATCCTAAAAGGGGCAGTCACCTCAAACTCCTTGGTCACATCCCTTCTTCACGAGATCACAAGCATCCCAGACATGTTTAAGCCTCCCAATCAGGATGACTACAGCAAAACAAAAGAGGTAATGAGCTAATCGTGTAGCAGGTGATCTGGATGGTTTCCCAGAGCAATTGTAAGTGGTTTAAGATTGTTTCTAAACCTTCCAGACATCACTTCTTTGCTTTTGGTAACGGTTCACTTGAGTCACAATATAATGGATTCAGATTAATGTAACCAACAGGTCTGCTTTCTGATCATGTATGCCCCAGCCTTCAGAAAGGTCAGCACAAGACACCATAGCCCGACAGCACATTTGTGGCCCATAGCATTTCATCATAGAAGCTTGTTTTTGTTTGGGCCTGAATTGTTCTTAAATCTTAAAACATGAACTTCTGTAAAAAGTTGTTGGTCGCTACTCTGCTCTGGAACAAATTGTGCATATTGTGAAACCATGCCATGGACCAACAAATGAGATACAAGTTGTGGACTACAATGCTTGGTCTCCAAGGCATTTTTGTGTCACACACCTGTGGCATAGTGGCTTACCATCAAAATCTACAGGGGCTGTCCTTCAGCTGTAAGAACCAAAGACGTGACCTGAAGAATGGTCATACAAAAGGTATCACACAGCCACAACAGATAGAACCGCATATAAATGAAGCGCAGACACGCACAGTTCGGCCTTCTACTTTCCTCCTCCATCATGCCTTCTGTCGGGTACTCTTAGCAGCACCTGCATATGGGGCTAAGTAGGTGCTTGACAAACTGGCCACATTACCGAACCAGAAGGGGAAATGGTATGAAACCATGTCTTTATATTTCAATATGTCTCCTCTCTATGGGGTCTCCCACCTGTCAGGGAAATGCCAGTATACCCATTAGCAGATGCATTGTTTGTGTCCATAGCTTACTCAGAACGTGGGAGCATGCTTGTGGCTCGTGGAGTCCCCTTTAGACTTTTGGGGTGTTTCTATGTGGAGCTGGCCACCTCAACATTACAGGGTATCTCCCCTCAGAGCATTCTTCCTTCTTTCGGAGCGATACCAAATTTCAAGGAACAGTTGCATTGTTTGTGTCCATGGCTTGTTCAGAAGTTGGGAATGTATGTATGACTCACGGAGTCACCTTTAGTCTCTGTGAAGTGAAGCATGCTGTAAATGCGAGCTGATGCTTATTATTACGCACCCCTGTTGTGTTGAACATTGTGTTCGCCTGGCAGTGGCACGCGTAATTGGTTATCAAGGTGAGGGCAAAGGTCCCAGCTAATATTTACAAGTGGGCCAATTATTGCGCTAATTGTATCAGCAGCAATTAGGCGGGATGCTGCTATAATTAAAGGGCTGGGCCCGGTGGTGTTTCACAATCTCTAATGTGTGCACAGTACAAAAAGAGTTATGCAAATTTGAGAGCGGGGTGGGGGGGGCGCTCTTTAGATCCCCTGCATGCATGATTAGCACTTGTTTCCCATCACCTCCCAGAGCAGCGTCCCCCTGGGAGAAGGCCTATGGTGCGGCGGCCGGTCTGTCGATCTCACAGAGGCAATGAAATACGCACCTCTACTTCTGCGCATGCTGGCCCTCCTGGGCCATTCATCTGCCAGGATCAGAGTAATTGGACAGTGATCCCGAGAGAGAGGCGACGGATACAAATCAATTCTTGGGTCTCTCGGGAGGAGTTCCTCAGCGCAGCCGCAGAGGTGCCATTGAACCGCTCTTCATTGGCAAAGGGGAGTTGTGTTCATTAGGTGGTGGGTTCGTGTTTGATTGGTGTGAGTGGGGCTCTTTGGAAGGATTAACTTCAAGATCCTAAAGATACAGTTCCCTGGTAGTTGAATTAAAACAGATGCAAAGGCTTAACTTAAAAATCCAAGGGGAAGTTCCTGCGGATATACCATTAGAATCACAAAGTAGTTACCAGGAGTTACTTTAAGTTACTCATGCAGATGGATTATTTTTTTTAAAAATAAGTTATTGGAAGTTACTCTGATTTACTGTTGGAGAGACTAGTACATTCAGAAATAAGCTACCAGGAGTTACACTGAGTTACTCTTGGAGCAAGACTATTTGATTCACAAATAGTTTAGTGGGCAGTTACTCTGAGTTACACATGGAGAAGACTATCAGGACTCACTTTGAGTGACACTTTATTAGTATATGTTTTATTTGGTATAGTGACATGCTTTAAAGAGACTTCTGCTGACAGCAAACATTTTGTGCTAGGCTGTTTGTCACAATTGTATAAAAGAAGCACACTGACCTGAGGTAGCAGTTGAGTCCTTGAAGTGGGTAAGGTAATCCCCAACTCCAACAGACCCCTGGATGAAACATGAGGTCACACGGAATCTGGGAAAAACCCTAATAAGGGGGAACACCTCTGTGGTGGTGGCTGTCTGGCTGAAGGAGGTGTTTCTTGCTTTCCGGTTGTCAGAAGGATCCAGTGGTGAGGTTCTGGAAGTGGGTTCCTTTGAGGCACAGTAGATCAGGAGAGGGGCGATAGAAAGAAGGAGTCCAGGAGGAAATTCAAGGAGGAAGAAGAATAGATTACAAAGGAAAGGAAGCACAATTGGATGGAAGGTAAGTTGGAGCGAGGATCGTGCAGAGGAGAGGAGTGACTGAGTACTGAATTAAGGATGTGTGCACACACGGGATGGAGGAAATGTAAGTCAATTGAGGAATGGAGTTAGGATTGCCAAAGGAGGAGGAGCCGTTGTGGAGAAAGGAGCAAGTCAATGACGTCAGGAGAGCGGAGCACGAGAGGCGGCGGAGCCGCGGTAACAAGGTTGTGTAGTCGCTGCTCTTGGTAGGAAGTACCAGTTCAGCACTGCTTGCAAATGATCGTGCAATAATACACCCCAAAATAATTGCTGGAAGACTAGTTGGTGAGCAGAAAGTTCCATGGCAGGAGGAAGCAGGAAAAAGGGATAGAGAGGACGGGCAGGAGAAAAGGAAAGCACGAGTTGCATGAGAGGAAATGGAGCCATGAGAAGAAATGGCTTACAGATAACGGGAAAGTGGGTAAAGATATTACCAGGTTCAGGGTCAAGAAGGCAAAGCAGTAGCTTTGGGAAAGCAAATGTCCGGGAGCAGGAACTCAGCAACCTGGACTAGCGCCACATAAGAGTAGAAACAGAGCGATCTGAAGTTCCATTGCATTCATTTTCGTGTCGTGCTAGAATGTTATCCAGGTTGAAGTAGTTGACTGAATTTGGTGGCCATCATGGGTGTCCCTGGAATCAATGGTGGACTTGTCTAATCTTCCATTTGTCTCAGACTTCCCAAAATCTGGGGAGATTCTTGACACTTATCCTATACATTGTGTGCCCATTTGAACAGTGAAGGGAGAGAATAAGCCAATTTACTTTCAAGTAATTTAATGCACAGTTAATTATTGCACGACAAATGTGATTGGTGCTTATTTTTCAGCAAATTATGTATTTACCTATTCAAGCCTTCTGGATCTGTTTGTTGCATGTTCACAAGCTCTGCTTATTAGGTCCATCTTTCTCCTGCTTCAGGTGGAATAAAATCAACAAACATGCACATGCCCACACTGATAGTCCCAACCCACTGCACACAGTGTGTTACGTTCCTCAATTGCAACTGCATTAACAGCACATTCTGACCTATTGATAGTTGTGGGTGATCATTTGGAGACAGACTTCACAGTCCATCCAAGTTCCCCATTCACTCTTACTTTATCAACAACAATGGCAAGTTTTGATGTCCAGCTTTCTTATGTTCTTTATAATGTTTCTTTGGGCCTCGTTACAAGTTTGGTGGTATTGCAGTGGTAAATCCATATCTCCATGTAATTTGGAACATGCCTATCCAGTTCTTGTCTTTTATGTGCATTTTGTGACTTGTAGTTTTGTTTTGTCCATCAAGTGTCCTGTACTACAAGTACCAAAATGCAAAGTAAAAAGGAAATCAGAATGATCCTCTCCAAATAACAAGGGATGTATGGCACATAACATGATATACAAGATATGCAACTTGGTTATATGCATTATTTCCTCTGCACCTCTATTTGTTTGGGTTGAATGGCAGTAGGGGATCTGTAAGTTTTTGAAGGAGGTGGTACGTAGTCTAGAATCAGAGGAGTGGGAAAAAGTAAAATATGTTATTTTTATTCTTCAGCTGGGAACAGTGAGAATAAGGAGCTGGATAGGAGTGGTGTCTACTTGCCCCTGCCTTTTTCCAAGTCTAAGAGTAGAGCAATATAATAAGGGAATAATGGGACTGTGTGGTAAGCCCCTCCCTTGAGCTGCAAAGAAAGTCTTGTGTTTACGCTGGATCTAGTGCAGTGGTAGATATAACACTATTTTTTACCCATTGATAGTGCAGCACAAAAGACCTTCTTAACATGCAGTAATTGGGTGAATGTTGCCATGAAGGAGGTGAATTAAAGGTTACCCTGTTAAGTCTACATAGTCCAGAATACAGAGTGTTTATGAAAATATACCATTTTACATTTTGAAGACATTAATTCTTGAACCCTGGTGTACCAGAGTTCTAGGACCAGCATTCAAACTCTAAGCCACTATGGCTTAGTCCTTCTTGATGCATACATTTCATACTTAGCCTACACTTTAATGTGTACAACTGTAAAGGTATCAGTATGAAACTTGTGAGTACCCAAACAATAATATCATTGTAGCATAATGGTTAAGTGTTGCATCTCATACTCCAGAAGGCCAGTGTTCTCGAAGGCAGCATTCGGAACAAATGTGTTTTTTAATTTTCATAAGGTTGCCAGTGATGGTGTAATACATGCTCCAGTTTGATTATAATGTGTTTTATGTTTAATACATGTTCAATTATGCAACAATGGGTTAATACATATCCCATCCTGTTTTATAATGTCGCAGTAAATAAATGTTTTTCACGTTTAATCCACATTACAAAATGCAAAGTTTCTGCAGGTTCATGCCAATTGGGACCTCGCATGCCAAAACATCCTTGCGGTGAGAGGTCCCTGCTCCCAATTGGCTGCGTGTAACCGGGCGCACCCAAACTGGAGATCTGCGAAGAAACGGTTGTGCCATAACGGCATGCGCCTAACTCTCTGCACCAAAATGTCCTGTCCCATTCTCCAAGCCCCTTGTTTTATTGCCAGTCTCTTGGTGACTGTTGTGATACATTGCACAACCCCAACTAATGACATTTAAGCAGCATGGAAATGAGAAAAAAATTACCGGCTGCAAGAAAAAACATATACCCAGGAACTTTTTGAACCCGTAGTGAAAATCAAAAGCTGGCACCCATGAACATACGCACAGTACGGATTAGCTTCAAAGTGAGGAAGGGGCCAGCCCACTCAAGCCATATTTCTGTAAGTGGACTTGTAATTTTGTTTCTTTTAATAGGCACCAGGGCCTGAGGGGGCTGCCTCTTTCTTCATTTTGAAGCTAAGCAGCGTCGGTCCTGGTTACTGCATGGATGGGACATTCGGGTCACCAGTAATGTTTCAACCTAGATGTCACCGTAGCTGTAAAAATATCAATGTTTTTGTATTATGTATGAAAGTTTGTTAATGCACTGCGCGATTAAATATTTTCCTGAGGATCACACACTTGGTTAAGCAGCGTGCTACATGCCTCTTGTTCCATGGCTGGTCTCTTGGTGACTGTTGTCATACATCGCAAAACCCCATCTAACCGCATTCAAGCAGCACGTAAAATGGACAAAAATGACCAGCTGCAAAAATACCATATGCCGAGGTACCTTTCGCCCCATAGCGAAAATCAAAAGCTGACACTCATGAATATATGCACAGTAAGTGAAAATGTATCTTAAAGTGAAATTTACAATTGTAGTTCAATATACCTACTGCTTAGATGAAAGTGCACAAGACGAAATAGCATTGGACTTAAAAAAAAAAATGTATGAACTCTAGAAAAATAACTTGAGAGAGGAAACGTTCCAATAAACATGCTGGCAAAGTATAAAAGGTGCCCACCTTTTAAACCCAGTAATCTGTCATAAAATATTCCCTGGAAAATTAAACAAGCTTGCCAAAATCAAAAAACACAAGTGGTTGCATCAGCCTTCTGAAAAAAAGTCGTGCTGTCCACCCACATATGTCCTTTACTGGTGCCCTGAAAAGCAGCCACACTCATGGGAAAATAACTGCACCAGTGTCCAGGGTTGCAAACTCTCTTGCCATGTCATGGGCAAATACTCATGACTCACTTGCCCTCATATAATTTCCCCTCCTCACCCTCATGTCTGGCTTTCAACAAAACTAAAGTACACATACCATAGTTTCAGTCAAATATATACATCCTTTTGGAACTAGGTTAGATGAAAACTGTACAATGTTTGCATTATTTCCCCATCTTGACTGTGAGACAACAACTACCAGAGTACAATTCAGCAAAAGGCAAAAAAGATGGTTTCTGAGTGCAAAACATTCAAGGTGTGACAGTAGCACGTTTTAATACAAAATAATGTGGATGCTGTATGGTATGAGACATTTAAAACTTTGAGAACTAACCATGTTTTTAGGCAATGTGCAGTGATATTACATTATTTTCCAGGGAGCACACACTTTGATTAAGCAGTGTTCTTCATGCGGTACACCCCTTTTCGGCATCATCATTTTGGTGTAGAAAGTCATTCCGGAGTCTTTATTTTTCCACAAGGGATTTTTGGATTTGACTGACATTGCAACCATGTCGAACTTCCCTCATGCCAAATAAGATCACAGGACTGCACTGCAACAAACCTTGACACCTCCCACTTGCTTTGCTTTTCTTTTAATTAAATTAAATTAGTTAAATACAAAAAAATAAAAAAATAAAGCCTTGAACCCTCGTCTGCCAGAGTTTAAAACCCAGCATTTAACGACTAGGCCAATGGCTTGGTGTTTATGGTGCATACATTTCATACTTAGCCTATCATTTAATATGCTCATTGATAAAAGGCTAGGTATGAAACTTGTGAAAATCCAAACAATAACAGAATTGTAGCAGAATGGTTACGTGCTGCATCTCAAACTCCTTAAGGACAGCGTTCTCTGATAGCAGTGTTCATCATAAATGTAATTTATTTTGATTTCATTTTTTCCACTTTATACAAATGCGGATGCATCTGGTATGAGATATTTAAAACTAAGAAAACACACGGCATTCAGGACCATGGACTGTCTGCCATTCATGAAGTAACCGGGACCAACCCTGCTTAGTTTCAAAGCGAGAAAGGATTGAGCCCCTTTACGGTAAGTTTCTCAATATTAGGCAACATGGCCTTACTGGGCTGACCCTTTTCTCACTTTGAAGCTAAGCAGGGTTCGACCCAGCTAATGCAGGGATAATAAAGCCACTGTTGCTGTAATAATGCCTATTTGTTATTTTTTTTATTACTGACTGGGGGACTACAAATACCAGAATGCAATTCAGCAAAAGGCAGACATTTGTCTCTTAGTGCAAAACATTCAAGAACTGACAGTAGCATGGTTTAAAAAAAAGTAAATAATTCAGATGCCTATTTTGGTCACCCATCCATGTAGTAACCAGGACTGACCCTACATAGCTTCAAAGTGGCGCACGGTGCTGACCCTGCTTAGCTTCATAGCAAGGAAAGGACCAGACCATTCCTCTAACTGGTCTTGCTAGTTTGGCTGGTTTATCAGGCAACATGGCCTGAAGAGGCTGGCCCCTTTCCTCACTTTGAAGCTAAGCAGAGTCTTCCTGGTTACTGCATGCATGGGAAAAACTGGATGACTAATGAAACACTTCCCATAGCTGGCAAAACAGCTTGAAAAAAAGCTTCCCAGGCAACCACCAAGTGCCCCTCTCATCTGTGCCAGTTCCCCCACTCCCCAGACAGCTGCCCCACCTCGAACCCCCAAATGCCATCCCCCCACCTCATTTGCATGTTTTTTGGCTAGCAAGAAAATTGTGTTTTACAGCACTTCACTTTCCCTTTACTTCTGCTATAGCTGCAAATTTCAAGATGGCGGTCATTTCTTTTCTGAAAACCATGATCCTGCAATGCACCATGGGAGATATAAATATAATTTTTGAGGAAGGAGGCACCCCCTTCTCCATTACATTTTAAAATAACTACAACATGGAACAACCTCAAACCACGCATGGATTGCGAGTCAACGCTTCATGCCCAAGTTGTTTTGGACCTGGTCCAAATCCATCCAGCAGTGTAGGCTGTGCGCTTTGCCAAAAGTGTACCTTTTTTGTCTATGGGAAAATTCATGGGAAGTAGGCCGCACTTGGAATTTTTCATTTTTTGTACGCTTAATAACCTTTTTATTTTTTAACAAATCTTTACAAAACTTTGCAGTCTGGGTGGACCCGCAGACTTTTAATCACTTTCAAAATTTCGACCAAATCTTTTACTCGAATCTAACGTTATTAACAATAGCATTTTGAAGGGTTGATATGTGTCTCCGACTCATGTTAACTACAGAGTGGCGACCTCCGCCCTATTATATATATATATATTTATTTGGAATAACACTGGTTCTACTGTTGTCTGTATGTTTGTACATTTGAGACATCATCTGTTTCTTTTGGAAATTCAGCTTTAGTTAGGGCATGCCCATTATGTCAGGAGTATGCAACCCTTGGCTCTTCCGATGTTTTGCACTACAAATACCATCAGTCCTAGCCAACAGAAGAAATGGTGAGGGATCATGTGTGTAGAAGTCCAAAACCTCTGGAGCGATGCTGGTTCCAAACCGGTGATCTAAGTGGTCTGGCCATCCACAGTTCTTACTGAGACCACCTCAGCAGGATCACACTGCTTGTGGGAGATGCCTGCAATAATAACAGTTTAAGTTGATGGGAAAGAGGCACACATGGCACAGGACTAGAAGTGTTGCGACCGTCTGCTCATGGTTTCTGGAGGTGGCATAGTCCGCCATGCATGAATCAGAAACCTTCTCACAGGAATGTGCAGCTCTGAAAGAGATGAAAGTGCTCTGGATTCATTCACAGCTTTTAGGTCCTCTCAGCACCGTGAAGAAGCAGCATAAGCAGCAGGCAGCGCCCAATGCAAAATGCTGATAAATCCTTACCAGTTTTGCTGAAACTTTGCACCCGTGCAAGTGTAAATAGAACTGGGGCACAAGCAGTCCCAGTGCAAAACATGTTATTTCAATGCATTTCAGAGCAAAGGACTGAAACTAGGAAAAGCATTGCCCCGGCACTAAAATAAAGTGCAACCTATTTTTCATCGGTAGGATTACCATTGCCTTAATGTTAATTGCGCGTGCAGAGGTGCAATATTTCTCTGGTACTTCCCCGGATCTTGGACATCGCTTTCAGTGCATGCGGTTCTCAGTACTCCCCAGTCTCTGTCCATCAGGACCCTGCGCAAGGTATGTGAGTGCATGAAGTCAATTCCAAGCGGGCCTGCGCACAGAGGACTAGTGCTTCGAAAAGACTATCCCAAAGAACAGTGCTATCCCCATTCCCCCGTACTCAGTGCATGGGTAGATTCGAGGCACAGAAACGATCGATACAATAGCGACATCTTTTCTGTTATGGTTCATATGTTGAATACTTCTATTGGATTTCATAGAACTTGCAGGGATATTGCTTTTGGAATGTTTGGATATATGTATTGTTCTTGTATGGAGTGCAATCATCTCTTGTACCTCATAGATAAAATATATATTGGATTTCTAATATATCAAATAGTTATTAAATCTTAGGAGCACGCATTCCTATTCATCTTGCCAATGTTTAATTCCATTACCCGACATTCCCTTTTGCTTCATTTACCAGTATTTATTAGTACATAATTCAAACACACAGAAAGTTCCTTTTATTGGAATGCCTCCATAGATGCTGGCTCTCTTTACTTTGTTGTCATGGAAGTTAGCATGCCATGTAAGTTCAGGACAGTATTATTATTATTATTATTATTATTATTATTAAGACCTAGCTTCGAGAAGCGACAGAGCACTTCACAGAGGTATACAATACAGATGCACAACTGAGTGCTTTCTTGAGGTATACAACCGTACAGATGCATTACAGAGCGCTTTTTAGAGATAACAATATAACAGATATACAGCAGGGGTAGGATAGAGAGGGGCACACAGGAGGTGTACAGCTGTACAAGTTGGCGGGTAGGATATGGGCGTATGGCATCTAGTGGGTCAGGTGGCATGGGGGCGACGTGATGGCCTAGGTGTTGTGGAGGAGAGACTCCTTGAAGATCTTTTCCGAATTGTAGGAGTGCGGGGACGGGTCTGATTCTGACGGGGAGGAGGATCCATATTATTGGGGCACAAGGGAGTTGCTAGGTTTGGAAAAGACCCGGGGCTAAGCTGATGTCGGAACAGTTGGGACTGGGGGCTAACTAGTCTTTTGGCTGTAGCTCCTGAGATTCTATCCGGGGCTACAACCAAAAGATCAGGGGCTATAGCCCCATTAGCCCCCCCCCTAGCAACGCCCCTTTTGGGGCATAGTCAGTCCTACCAAGGAGGCACATATCTCCAGAGCAGTCCTATATAAGAGTGTTTTAATAATAGCATTTTTAAACATGTCCTTTCCATAATTCTTCCCTTATAAAACCCGTGAAAATGCACACGTAGCATTTTCATGGGCAGTGCCCTTAACGCCTGCTACTGCAGTCATGCTTACTGATTTGACATGGATGGGGAGGGGGTGAAATCCTTCATAGCTCCAACCCACGTCGGGACTGCTGAAAGTGCATAAAAAGTCAGTATCATGCTTGCTTCTTAGATATGCATGGAGTAGCCCCGCCTCTTTGAGTCTGTTGTGCCCACAGGCAGTCACCCTCTTTCTGTTGAGACTCATGGATTCGTCAGTAGGGCCATGTGTGTGCAGAATTCAAGGCACACATTCCTTCTTGTATCTTTCAGGTTGGGGCTTCAGCAATTTGCCTTTTTTTGTATTTTCTTTGAACAACTGCTGCCAGAAAAATGGCCTGACTGATCTTACACTCCAGCTTCTATTTCAACTTCTTTACAAATCTCCTATTGTATCTCAGATGTACAATTAGAGTATGCTGTCATTATAACATCAGAATGAAGACAAAGATTCTATTATTACAAACTGTCTTAGTGGCTGTGCAAGACGATTATCAATGCCAACAGCAATAGAAAAAAAGAAAAAAACAGTTATAAAAACAAAAGTTGATTACACACATAGGATCCGAGGAGAGCAGAAAAGAAGGGGTACCGCCTGGGGTGCTGTTAATGTGTTATTTAGAGGCAGAAACATTTGCCTTGAATATGCAGGAGTGACCGTGTGTAGCGAGGGAGCCCACACCAATCTGCAGTGGCTCGGCAGCCGAAGTGGGGGGGGGGGGTCTCTCTGCCATATTTTTGAATGATGAATCGTAACTGTGCATTTCAAAGCACACTTTCTGTAAAAATGTGTGTAAAAAAGCCAACAGTTTACAATCGGTTTATGGTGTATGATTGTCCCCTACTTGACCATGCTGGCTGCACCGATATATGTCAGTATTCACAAAAAGGAACATACTCATGTTTGTTTTGCCCATAATGCCAGTAAAGAAATGATAAGAAAACATGTCCTTGCTGGCTGTGCCAATATATGTTAGTATACACCTCATAAGAACATACCAATGTTGTCTTTCCACTCAATGCCAGTAGAAATGCCATGCTAAAGCTTTCAAAACAAGAAATACCCTTGCTGGCTGAACAATTTTAGCTTCTCCTCTATAATAACACTCATAATGTTGGCTTCAACCTTCCAGTAAAAATCGTCTTGTGACAGTAGGATGAATGTGCGGGCTCTGCAAATATTTATGCCAGGATCCACCCATAAGTACTTAATATTGTTGACTTTGCCCTTAACACCAATAACCAAATGCCATTCCACAGAAATAAATAGTTCCTTGCTGGCACTGCAAATATATGGCAGTATTACCATGTATGAAGATATTCCTGTTGGATTTGCCCTTAACACTAGTAAAACATGCCATGCCAAAGTAAGAAAACATGTCATTGTTGGCTGCAGAAATGCCCCCCCCCCATGTAAGAACTATCACCATGTTGGCTTCATCTCTAATCTGAGTAAAATAAGTAATACTAGAGTAAGAAAATGTCCAGTGTCCCTGACCCAAAGCAGTATTGTCCCCCGCACACCTTCCCCACGTAATAAAACTCATCCAAGTTGGTTCCGCCCAAAAAAGCAATCATGCTCCCAGCATGCATAATTTCCCCTTTCAGTCTCACACACACATGCACACAAACATACACACATCCACACACACATTCATACCCATTTACCCGCCAGTTACTTACCTATACAGTTTCTCAAACATACACCCAGAACATTCACAATGCATTCTCATTCACACACCAAAACATTCACACACAAACACACAAACACTTAGTTCACAAGTTACTCTCATTCATACCAACTCTTAAACACTAAGGCCCTGATTCCTGGAATTATTTGTGGAGTGGATAGGGACTTTGAGCGCCAAACCACGTGGCAAACCATGTGGCAAACCCCATTTGTTGATTGATGGAATCGACTGTGCAGGACTTTATCGTACTTTGCTCAGACTTCACGCAGGCTTGGCATGGCTCTGTGATCGGCCGAGTGACTTGTGCGAGACTACACACAGGGGATGGGCTGGGCCTGCACAGGGACCGGATTAGGGGGCAGAACATGGAAAATGAGGAAGAGCAATGGAAAACATGGGCGTTCTGAGGGACTACCTGCAGGCAGTCCATGTCATGCCCACAAATGCGCTAGACAAAGCGTATTCATGTATGTGACCGAGCAACATCTGGCCTGCGAGATGACCATGCAAAGTCCTCAATTTTCCACCACCCGAAGGTAGGCGTACAGAAACGTGCTCATAGGATTTGCTGCATGGAGGTGAGTTTGCATGTCAGATTTAGGGGTGCCTGCATGCAGACAGTGTTCTGATCGGACATAGAGGTGCACATATGCAGCTTAGGGCGGTGAAGGGACAGCTTACAGGAGTTTGCATGCAGTTTGACCGAAATATGACATGAGTTACGAGAAACGGGACGCATGTTCTCGGGGTGTCGGTTGCAGTTGCAGGGGACCTGCACAGTGTCACCAAGGTGCTGGCTTCGTTGTGGGGGGCCCCAAATAGTTTTGACAAGATGTGTGTTTGTGGCTGTGAAGGCTGCAAAGGTAGATGAATGTGGCTGTTTGGCTTTGCGTGGGTTGGGCGTGTCAGCGGCGTTCTGGCCGCGACTTGCAGATAGGACTACAGGAACAATTCCAATTAATGAATATGTGGAGAATGCAGATTTCCTTCTGCACGCATGATTGTGCAGAGTCATTCTCGGCATGCAGGCTTTGCGGATCTCTTCACACTTTTCCATGAATCAGGCCCATACTGTGTGTATACACATACAACCCCCCACATGCACCTATACAGATATTAAATCATGTAGTTATTCTTACATGTTTCTCTACTGCTCTGATCTTCATGTAACACCACCTCCTTATCTGCTTTCTAGGTCTCGGTCTCCCATGCTCCATTCAGACAGGAAGCAAGGAGTCGGGAGAGCATTTTGTTTCCTGACATGCACAGTGGAGTGAGAGAACCTCCATCTTTCTGGCTAAGGCGACCTAAATGTCCGGGGAGTGACATGAGCATGTTCCTCACACATTTTGGTCTGCATTGCACCAGCCTGCAATCCCAATGGGCCATGCAAGGCTGGGGAAGCAAAATGACCCTGCCTTGTGTGGCCCGTTGGGCATGTGCATTGGGGTTGCTTGGGTGGGGGTGATATAGAGATTGTGGGTAGGCCTTGCCCGCTCACACTCTACCATATCTACACCCTTGTCACAATGGCTATACCTGGGATGCAACTCTGCTAGAACCTCAGCCTAACTATGCTTCATAGATACTCCAAATTGCCATAGGTTTCTCCACTCACTCTCCTCTCCAGTCCAACTTGCTTAAAACAAACCATACACCGCAATTAAACACTCCCTCCAAAAACACATCAAACATCAAAATACTGCCCCTCTTATACCAACGTACATATCACAGCCCAGAGCAATGCATCCTCGCAATACGGGACATGTGTAAACATATACTGCAAGTGCTCTTGGCACAAACCACATAGCTACAGAACCACACCGAGTATCTGGCTACTTCAGAACGGGAGGTGTCAACAGATAAAAAAAGCTATGCTGCATTTTCCCTCTGTTTCCCTTTACCAAACTCAGTTCCCTCCCCACTTCTCTTCATTTCCCATAATGCCAAGCAACCCTTGAAATAGCAGAGCAACAAATAAAATAGCATATCATATAATATCTACTTGAATAGCATGCGCCTACAGCATGGCTTTGCAGTGCACTTAATTGGGGGGGGGTGATTGATTCACGACTGTTGCACTTTGTTGGAGTATCCCTGACGAGACCAATGTTCCCGCAAACGAAAGCACAATATGGACTGGTCAAACCTCAGACACAATAAGGACCTTCCCTTTATGTCAGTAAAGCTGTCACTGTAACCTGCCCTACTCATCGGCTGTAGGAATGTGTTCAGGGGTGAACACGTTTGTTGAGTAGATATTCCACCCGCATTGTTATTGTGCAGTGTTCACCTGCACAACAGGTCACTTTTGCTTAAGCGTCATGAGCTGTAACCTGCATCTCCCGGCACATCGGCAAGTGTCTCACTATAGATGGTCACTGGCCTTGTGTCCTTCAGCATGGACTTTGCTCTGCCTGACTTTCCGAACGTTTGAAGGAACGGGCATCTGCCTGTGAAACATGTTTATCCAAGGAATGATAAAGTAAACATACTCATTGAACGAGGATGCCAAACTAACCTCTCTATTCATGCTTCAGAAATACCTCCTTACCAGAGCAGAGGCAACGTGTAGTGACGTAATGTATTGTCTTCCCATACAGCTAAAGCCCAGTCTTTCACTACTCCCTGCCATCCCCACAGATGGTCTCTTAAATGTGCGTGATTTGTTTGCTATGTCCCCCTACAATCGATGCTCATTCGTTCACTCTTGCATGGCCTCCCCGGGAATTGTCTATTCAGTCCGAGTGATTTGATTGATAACCCCCCCCTCACCCCTCAGTCGATATACAGGCCCT
This sequence comes from Ambystoma mexicanum, assembly GCF_040938575.1. Classification (NCBI taxonomy): domain Eukaryota; kingdom Metazoa; phylum Chordata; class Amphibia; order Caudata; family Ambystomatidae; genus Ambystoma; species Ambystoma mexicanum. Next base: position 1,022,227,767 of record NC_090925.1, on the reverse strand, counting down.
CATTAGGACCCTGGCGTTAAGGGGTTAACGGCGCCGTAAAAGGCTGCGGCGCCGTTAACCCCTTAACGCCTTACTAAGAGGTCCCTTTGCGGCTCCGGACCTTAACGGCTGGTCTGGACCAACCGTTAAAGTAGGGACCCGCAAAGGGACCAGGGTGCTAATTACGTACCGCAATTTGCGGTACCGTAATTGCTGCCTTCCCCATTCCCATTGAGCTCTATTGGGGCAAAAATGGGAATGGGGAACGGACGTGGAGAAAGGGGGAATTACCACCCCGCCAACCTTGGAATGGGGTGGTAATTCCCCCTTTCTCCATGGCGGACTCCGGCATGGACCATGGTGCTAATAGCACCATGGTTTAGCGCCGGAGTCCTAATGAGGGCCACAGTCTTTCACTCGTTCCTGGCAACCCCAGAGATGGGCTCTTGAAGTTGAGTGAGTTGTTTTAACTGCCCCCCTCCCCCACACAGTCGTTGTTCAGCCTATCTCCCATGGCCGCCACAGATGAGTGATTTGATTCATAACCCCCCACTCCCACCCTCCACAGTCGATAGGCAATCTTTCACTCCTTCCTGACAACCCCAGAGATGGTTTCTTCAAACTAAGTGATCCGTTACCTATACCACCCCTCCTGCCCCCCGACAGTCGATGCTCAGTCGTTCACCCCTCCGTGGCCTCTCCCCAGAGATGGACTACTCAAGAAGAGTGCTTTCATTGATAATACGTCCCACCCGCCCACAGTTCATGCACAGTCGATCACTCCTTTCTGTCAATCCCAGAGATGGCCTCTTCGAGGTGACGGGTGTTCTGACTTCCAAGTAGTGCTGTATAAACTACAGACATGTGAGCAATGTGCTAATGCAGATCATGTGTACTCATTTAAAAGATCATGTGCACCCTCACGGAACCACAGAGGGCACATGTGGCCCTGTATCTTGAGTGCTGAAGAGATCAGTACCCAGTCAAATCCGTTTTGGCCGAGTGGCTTAAGTCACTTTTCTAAGTAGGACACATGAGGTTTAAATTCACCTCCTATCAGAGTGTGACTCTGAAGGCCAGAAAACAGTCCAATAGGATGGATGGGCAAATATGTGCAAGTGCATTTGCTTGCTTTATTCGGGATACTACTAACCAGATGCAAGCCATGATTTAATGTTGTTCCTTTTAATAATGTGTTTTTAGGAAATTCTTAAGAACTCAAAAGACATATGTGTACCAGTCGATTTAGGTTGGTGTAATCGGGAGGTCTCCAAATATTCCGGAGTTTTCTCAGCAGCGAGTAATCGCCAGTCAATGCCCTGTATGCCAGCTGAGTGACATGGGTGAGGTTTGGGCTCGCTGCAGGGACACGCAGGAGGTTGTGGCCCTAACGGAATTCTCAGTAGGGGCATGGGTAATGGTAATAGGTGGATCGGAGACCACCACGCCCCCCAACAGAAAGAGAGGCACAGCGATGGCATTTACGGACAGCTGTCAAACAGCTGGCAATGAGGCAACTGACATTTGAACAATGGCATACAGTGAGGCCAGCATTGCTTGACTGTCATATCGACCACAATCTGACACTTGGGGTCTCATTGCACGGTAGGCGGTAAGGGTTTACCGGTACCAGTAAGGGCACCAGTACTGGTAAACCCTTACCACCTTACTACGAGGTCCCTTTGCGGGACCATACCTTAACGGCTTGTGTAGACCAGCCGTTAAGGTTGGGACCCGCAAAGGGACTTTGGTGCTAATTACGGTACTGCAATTTGCGGTACCGTAATTAGCTCCTTCCCCATTCCCATTGAGCCCTATGGGGCAAAAATGGGAATGGGGAAGGGCCATGGAGAAAGGGGGAATTACCGCCCCGCCAACCTGGGAATGGGGTGGTAATTCCCCTTTTCTCCATGGTGGTACCGGTATGGTACCGGCGGCCACCATGGTTTACTGCATAACGTGTAATGAGGCCCTTGATCTTCTAGGAACTGCGATCCAGGCCCTTTACTGAATTTTTCCAATGCTGTTTGATGCATTTGCTTTCAGACTTACCATAAGATATACTCATTTGCATAAAGGGTATTCATTAAACGTGGGAAGGTGATATGATTGGCTGAGAATCACACCGCCAATCTGCAGGGAAATGTGGCTCGAAGTAGCACCACCATCATAAGCTTCATCCTACCTTTCGTTTGCTGAGATTGTTTGCATTGGGTGCCCATTAGCTCCAGGCGATGCTTCAGTGGCTCCCATACTGCATGGAAGCCTCTTGAAATGGAGGATGAGGTAGCAGATCTGTCCATTGATGGATCGGAGCAGTCCACTGCGTCCTTCATTTCACGCCTTCTGGCACATGGAGAACTTGTTCGCAGCTAGAAGGCAATTGGCCTATGCCAGGGTGAGCAGCTCATGCCAAAACGATGCTCCTTTCTGGGCTGCCAGCTCCTTCCTGGAAACTGACAACATTGCGGGAATCACATTTTTTTTACCCAGAAGCACGCAGGAAATATTTACTATCTGCGAAGGCGGTGGGTAAAATCTGTCACAGCTGTTGGGGCACGCAGCGAAGCGTCAAGTTAATCTAGCATCCCACTTCCAAGAGACCAGAGAGCGTTCCTCAGCACAACGTTGAAAGAAAAAAAAACTTTGAATCTCCAAATATGATATTGTAACGTATCCGTATGGAAACTGAGCGACCTTTATGCCATGTGGCTGGGGAAAAGAGATGGAAGAGCAAAGGGAATACTAAGAAGGGCTCGCGATGGCTTCGCCATAGGAGGCAGGAGGGATTTCCGGATGGGAACGCTTTGGGAACCAGGCGAAGCAGCGGCATATGCTTTAATAACGAGGCATCCTGCCGAAGAAACAAAACATCCGTGTCTGGGGAAATTACAGGGGAAGAAAGGAAATCCTAAGAACTGCACGTGCTGTCTGTTGCTGGCACCTCAAGGTCAAATACCGCAAAGTCACCTTCAATCTGGGTCATGAACCCTGTAACCAAACACGTATACAGAGAAGAATGCGTCATAAGAGGCGTTGCTAGGTGTTGGGCGGGAGGCTGAGGGGGCTATAGCCCCAGTTCTTTTGGTTGTAGCCCCGGATAGAAGCTCAGGGGCTACAACCAAAAGTCTATAGCTAGCCCCGAGTCCCACCATTCCAGAGATTAGCTTAGCCCCTGATCTTTTCCAGACCTAGCAACACCTTGCTAGACATATAATACACTTGCATGCAGTTTTGTTCCAGATAATATATTAAGAAAAGTAAAACTATTACAACAGAAAACGCCTAAATAGTGCACTTGACGAAATGACATCTTGAAGAGAGTGGCATACATGGGGGAGGGAGTGGGGGAGGGGTGCAATTACTATATACCTTTCCATTAATATAGCACTAATAATAATAATAACAGTAATAATAATAATAATAATAATAATAATAATAATAATAATAATAATAATAATGCACTGCAAAATCAAAAAAAGGTTTCCTATGTTGTCAATGTTGTTTTGCCCACTTTACTCGATACACAAAGCCTACTATAGCCCTAGTAATTTTTTCCAAAATCAATGTGAATTAGTGAAATCTTCCAGAGGACCCTACATGCAGCTGACAAGGCAGGCAATAATGATGAATCATAAAAGAGGGTGTGTGATCTGCACTGATTACATTATAGGAATACCACTTCCCAGAACAAGCAGATCTGAATTATTTCCTGTATTTTGAGTTGTTTACGTCATCATTGAGGGACTATTTGAGGAAGATCCACAGCTGAATGCTTTGCACATATAGCACCAGTCTGCCTTCTTGCCACCTGTTGCAAACTGAGGCTGAAGGGCTTAGCGCCCTGCAAAGTCGGCAGGTTTGTGAGGTTGCTGCTCAGCCAGTCACAGCCCATGCTGCACAGACCGTCTAATCACACCCCGTCCTGGTGACTATATGGTTACACGAAGAATGCCTCTCCTGCAACTTTCACATTTTACCTGCCTATATAGTTAACAGGTATTAATGGTGTTGTCAGTTGTGTTTATTGTGCTATTGCTTGAACTTCATTAGTCAGCTTTATGACTCTACACATATTTCATGCCACCTGACACTTTTTCAGGAGGACAGAAAACATAATTTGGGTAACGCTGCTTTCGCTTTTTGGTGGCTGTTTTTTTCTGCTCCAGTTCGTGATGAGCTTTTGGGGAACTAGAACAAAATTCATGGTTGTTTTTTTTTATATATATATATATATATATATATATATATATATATATATATATATATATATATATATATATATCCGTTTAGAATAGCAAAGAAGACGCTATTCCCTCGAGCTGCACTCCTCACCATCCAGTTCCAAACAAGAAGTCCAAATTACCTCATTACGAAGCACGAGTTGAAAAAGAAACTGCACCAGTCGTGTGCTTTTAAACAGCTTTTATTAATTCATAGCAGTTTCTTTAAAAAGGAAAATTTCCCAGTAATGTCATTAGCCAGACGGCAGCCTGACGTGTTTTGGCACAACCTAGTGGCTTGCTCACAGTTACTTCTCTCCCTTTGGGAGTTTGTTTTTAAACCAGGCACTACACCATAATGATAAACATTGAAGAGGTGACTTCCAAAAAAGGTCAATCTATGGTTGGTAGCCATATTAGATTGGGCTATCAAGGCCAAGCTTACCCATATAACAGAAAACGAAGAAAATTAGTTTAGAAAATAAAAGCATTATTTTCAACGTTCATAGTAAAAAAACATACATGTTATTGTCATTATTTCATTATAAAAGACATGGTATTTAGACAAAAGTCATCATCCTTTTCTCCGTGATTTGGGCTTTGTTTGTTACGTTTCAAAGGGCTACTATATTCCACTGGTTGCATAACCGAGGATGTTATATGGTTAAGAAATGTAATACGCATTTCTAAGGGTCATGTTTAAAGTGCATAGTGCATTTAAAAAGCTGTTTCCTTTTCTAAAACATATATTCCCAGACCATGGAAATGTAGTATGAATATAGGGCTCCTTGTTCGACTAAGAAAGTATTTAACTGCACTGGAACTGTTTACCACAATATTCAATAAGCATATGCATATATATCATAATGCTATGTATTGTGTCACAGTTACTTTGCAAGTGCAAAATTCCAGACTATAAAGTGCTAGTGCTTTGTGCATTTCAATACCAAGGAGAACCATGGCTGGGTTCATGAACACATACTAATACAGTGCAAGATACATTCCTATGATACATGAATGTTACCTATTCGTAAAGCAGCATTAACATGATATAAAGTGCACAGTGCCTTCCTATGATCAATGATACATATATGACCCATGAGGGAAAGCCCAAGTATAGAACACAACAACACATATTTGCAGTAAATATATCCTACTAGATGTAAAAAAGACAATTTAAAAAATATTCTATACAATGCCATATTTGTTATGCAACAGTTGATAAATCTCCAGATATTTTACAAATCTGTATATTGCCTTATTAACCAATTAAACGTACAAATAGCCTTTGATCATGATCAACCCTAGATTACAAGTTACCATGAAAAGGTGAATAGAATAAGAAACCATACACCTAGAATTAAAAATGTTATAAACATTGAATGAGGGAGAAAAGAAAGAAAAAACCTTTACAAACTACCAAACATCAGGAATTATAATATAGGGTCCTTTGGGTTGATGATGAAGGATATTGTCTGGGCACTATGTTACTATAATAAAATAATTAAGTCCCCAAGACAGTGTATAGTTCCTCATCAACGTTATGGCCTACATGGGTCTAACTCTCAAAATCGAGAATGAATTTGGTCTCTTCTTGTCAGAGTGTTTTCTCATTGTCACCTCTTCTAGGGCTTGGGATGACCCTATATATACCAAACAATGTAAGACTTGCTGGGTCCCCATTGTGGAATTCAGAAAAGTGCTTGGCCATGGGATATGTACAGTCTTTATTGGTGATGGCTCTGACGTGCTGTAGGATACGTACCTTTAATTTGCATTTGGTACTTCCTACGTAGCATTTAAGACACAGGCATACCAAAACGTACACCACCAGCTCAGATTCGCAAGTGATTTTACTTTTTATATAAACCAGATGTTTCAAAATCGGGTGGGTGTAACTTTTACAGTTTTTTGCATACTTGCAAATCTTACATCTGGTACATTTCATGAAGCCACTTCCTGATGTAGAAAGCCAATTAGTGCCAGCATCACTCTTTTCTACAGCCATGTAGCTGTTCACCACTAGGTCTCTTATGGAAGGACTCTTTCTGAAGGTGATATCCGGATGGTCATTTAATAGGCTACCAATATCTTTCTCTGCTTTCAACACCTTCCAATATGTTTTAATTATCCGTCTGATAATTGGTGTGTGGCTTCCAAACGTCAAAATCAGTCTGGTGGTGTTTTCATCATCTTTCTTAGTTTGGTCCGACTTTGATGTTATTAGCATGTTGTGTCTATTAATTTCTCTGACTTTTAGGTATGCCCTTTCAATGATCTTCGTAGGGTACTGTTGTTGCAGGAAGTTCTGGGCAGTCACTCTGCTTGCTAGATCAAAATCCCTTATGTTGCTGCAGTTTTGCCTGATACGGATGAATTCTCCATAAGGGATGCTCCATAGTAGGGTCTTAGGATGTGTGCTGTTTGCGTGTAGTGGGATATTGGCACCTGTAATTTTTGTATACAGTTCAGACTCGATTTTTTGTGCCACTATCTTCACCTGCACGTCCAGAAATGCAATTGATTGTCTGTTGTGGTGTTCAGTAAATTTGAGATTCAAATTGTTGGTGTTAAGCAATTTGACAAACTCACACCACAGCTCGGCCGTGCCATCCCAAATAATGAATAAATCATCAATGTAGCGAAGCCACAGTGCCATTTTTTCAGTTAATTGTTCATGTGCGTCTGCCCACACTATGGTTTTCTCCCAATGTCCCATCATCAGATTTGCATATGCAGGTGCGAAGATCGTACCCATCGCAGTACCTTGGGTTTGGCGGAAGGTTTCCTTGTTAAAAATGTTATTTTCCAGGCATAATTTGATCATTTCGAGGATCATTTGAGAATGTTGTAAATGATTAAGAGATTGCATATTGAGGAAACTTTGGCAGGCAAGTATTCCATCATCGTGCTTAATTGACTTGTACAGGGACACTACATCCATGGTTGCTAGTAAGCAGATGGATTCCCACGGAAGTTCATCGATTTTTAAAAATAAATCACTAGTGTCTCTCACACATGATGGTAATGTGGATACAAATGTGCAAAGAACCTCATCCACAAATTTGGACATGTTTTCCAGTAACGACCCGCACAAGGTCACAATAGGTCTCCCTGGTGGTTTAAGGGGATTCTTGTGGACTTTGGGGAGGAAGTAGATAGTAGGTATGACAGTATTCTTGGAAAATAGAAATTTCACCATTTCTTCCTCTAAGATGTCTGCTTGTTGCCACTTGGTTAGGAAGGTAAATACTTCCCTTTCCAACTGTTTGATGGGATTATTACTGAGTCTTTTGTAACAATTCACATCATTAAGTTGTTTATACGCTTCGGCAGTGTAGTCCGATTTGTTCATTATGACTATATTGCAACCCTTATCTGCTGGTTTTATTATATATTTGTCCAGTTTTGCTATGTCGGATAGCACTTTTGTTGTTTTTTGGACAAGTTGCTTGATTCTTGAGGTCAGGTGTGAACCAAGAGTTCAGATGAGCTTTGGATTTTGGTTTGCAGTGTTTGAGTGGGGACATTTTATTAATGTAATTGTGGATGGTGGTGCTATAGAGATCTTCCATGGCTGATAGGTTGGCCAATGAGTCAGTGCCTTCTGTGATAGGGCCTAGTAACAGGAGCAAGTTTGTACATTTGATGTTGCAAGCTTTTCTTTTCTTTTCTTGTGAGAATCACAGGGGTTAGGTGTCGTGCATTTTTAGGTTGGGTGTCTCTAGGGATAGTGAATGTGATGATGTTATGGTCCGACCAGGGGAATGGGGAGTTGGCCGTAATGCTAGTTGATACATTTAGGTCCTCATGCCAATCTAAGGTGCAACCTTTATCATGGGTAGCTTGTTCAATGCTTTGGGTAAGTCATTGGGCTGCCATTGTACTTTGAATGATTGTGGCATTCGGATCAAGGCTATCGTGAAGGCCGAAGTTAAAGTCTCCTAGAATGATGATTCTGGTAGATGGTTTAGTGTTTCTTGAGAGGAGGAGGGTTAAGTCCTCGTCAAAGGTTTGGAGTGGGCCTGGTGGTCTGTACATGATGTGCATAGTGGTGGCCACAGTATTAGGGTAGGAGAGTTTGATTGAGAGTAGTTCCCCAGAGGGGAAGGATTGGTTAGGTGATTCTCTGATGGATAGGTCAGATTTAGTGATCAGGGCAGCCCCAACTCCTTTGGCAAATGTTCTATCTTTCCTGTATATAGTGAATCCCTCAGGGATGGCTAACGAAAGGGCAGGGCCTGCTGTGGGGTTCAGCTATGTTTCTGTGGCCGCTAGAAGGTCAAGTTGGTTCATGGTTATGAGGTCAGATATGTCAAGGGAGTGGGCTAGAAGTGATCTAGCATTGATAAGACTATCCTTGATGGTGGTTTCACTACTGGTGGTGGTCGGTGGGGGCAGTGTGTGCAAGGGTATTAACACTAAGGCTGGATGCTGCATTTGGCTCAGTAGCATTGCTAAGCGTTGGGATGGCGTAACTGAGGCTGGGCATCACATCTGGCTCGGATGGCATAATATGCTGTTGGTCCCACTTACTGGATCTGGGCAGCACATTTGACTGTGGAGGCAGAGAGCTCAGTCATACTCAGTAGGGCTAGGCAATACACATGATTCAGCAGGGCTGGGCAGTACCTTTGGCTCAGCAGGGGCTAGGGGCAATTGGTCACACTCAATAGGGCTAGGCAACACCTTAGATTCAGCAGGGCTAGATAGCACAATTAATTCAGTAGGGCTAGGCAACACAATAGATTCATTGGGACTATGCACAATTGATTCAACAGGGCTAGGCATAATTGATTCAGCAAGGCTAGGCACAATTGATTCAGCAGGGCTAGTCACAAATGATTCAGCAGTGCTAGGCATAATTGATTCAGCAAGGCTCAGTACAATTAATTCAGCAGGGCTAGGCAACACAATTGATAAAGCAGGGCTAGGCACACTTGATTCAACAGGGCTAGGCATAATTGATTCAGCAAGGCTAGGCGCAGTTGATTAAGCAGGGCTAGGCAACACTATTGCTACAGCAGGGCTAGGCATAATTGATTCAGCAAGGCTAGGCACAGTTGACTCAGCAAGACTAGGCACAATTGATTCAGCAGCGCTAGGCACAATTGATTCAGTAGGGCTAGGCATAATTTATTCGGCAAGGCTAACCACAATTGATTCAGCAGGGCTAGTCACAAATTATTCAGCAGTGCTAGGCATAATTGATTCAGCAAGGCTTGGTACAATTGATGCAGCAGGGCTAGGCACAACTGATTCAGTAGGGCTAGGCATAATTTATTGAGCACGGAAAGGCATAATGTATTCAGCAAGGCTAGGCACAATTGATTCAGCAGGGCTAGTCACAAACGATTCAGCAGGACTAGGCATAATTGATTCAGCAAGGCTTGGTACAATTAATTCAGCAGGGTAGGCAACAAAATTGATTCAGCAGGGCTAGGCACACTTGATTGAACAGGGCTAGGTATAATTGATTCAGCAAGGCAAGGCACAATTGATTCAGGAGGGCTAGGTATAATTGATTTGGCAAGGCTAGGCACAATTGATTCAGCATGGCTATGTACAATTGATTCAGCAGGGCTAGGCACAATTGATTCAGCAGAGATAGCCAACACAATTGATACAGCAGGGCTAGGTAAAATTGATTTAGCAAGGCTAGGCACAATTGATTCAGCAGGACTAGGCACAATGGATTCAGCAGGGCTTGGTAACACATTTGATTCAGCAGGGGTACAAAGTCCTTGGTCACACTCAATAGGGCTAGGCATATATGACTATTGTATGTACATACATTTTGATACTTTTGAAAAAATAAAACATGGGTGTATTTCCAGCAAATGTGTGTAAGGGGCATTAGAAAGGACCTGAACGCATGGTTTTGCAAATGTGTGTCTGTGTTTTATTTTTTGACAAGTGTCATAATGTAGGTATAAAAATAGTGATATAGGGATTGGCCACCAGGGGGCGCAGAGGCAACCATGCTCTTTGCGTGAGCTCCGTTACTACTGCCCCGAAAGATGGACTGAGCCCCCACTTTTCGGACTTCTCGTGGAAATAAAGCGAGTTCTTGTGGGAATACCCCCCCTATGCACGGGAAAAATCCCGAGGAAAATCAGAGCCCGAAACCCCCCGAAAGCAAAGAAAGAAGCTAAGGCCCCCAGGACCCAACAAAACCGAAAGTAAAATCCCGCTGGCACACACATGCAAGAAGAAACTCTGGTCCAGAGGGCAGGCCTCACGGCGCCACAACCGTCCATCCTGAGAACGGCACATCCCCACGACACTGGGACACAAGGAAAGCATGACGGGGATCTAGGCTTCCAGTCTCTGGAGGTGAGGGCTCCTAATGGAGCGGCGCGAAAGTTGTCCTGAGTGGAGACCTTCCCCATGAGTGGCTTGCGCAGCGGGACCACTCCCAGAACGGCTTTGGCTACTCTCTACACTTGAACCCCCTGGAGGGCGTGTCACGCAGCAAGGACCAATGGGAGTTACTGCCGAGACCTCCACTCCGCAGAGAGCCTGCCCCTTGGGCACGGCTGGCTGCCCGTGCATCTGGGCACCCTTCACCTTCTGCAGTTCCGGCACCAACACTCCGGAGGTTTCTCCCCCCCACCAGAACGTGAATCGGGCCTCACCGGCCCAGAGGCTACCACCCCAGCAGGCGCCGAAGGACATATGGGCGCCCTCTGGCCTCCGTCCCACCACAGATCCCCCGGATCCCACAGAAACTAACGGCAGAGAGTCAGGGCGCTCTCACATCACCCGCTGACTCCCTGTGCACCCGGAGGAGAACCGGAACCCTCGGTGCTTACACAAGCCCCTGCAAACGCTGTACCCCATAAGGTGTGATTCAGATGGAAAGAAAGTGAACCAGGAGGTAATGAATAAGTGCACAGTTCAGCTGCAGAGGGCCTTGGACCCACGGGACTTTTAAAGATATTTAAACACTATATGCATTTAAGGAGCTCTCACTCCAACAACATAAGTAAGTAAGAAACCTACAGAGAGCAAACAAGTGAACCCAATTTTGCTACCACATAGCGTAGCTGTTTGCGCCTTCAGGCGCCCTTCACCCTCCGCAGCTGCGGCATCTGTGACCCTGTGGCCCCTCCCCTACCGAAACGTGAGCCGTTCCTCACCAACCCATAGGCTGTGGCCCCAACAGGCATTATAAGAAATTCAGGTGCCCTCCTGCAGCTGGAAGTGGACGGCATCTCCGGACACAAAGGCCCAGATGCCCGGCAACCACCGCTAGCCTCACCTGTAGCGGGAGACCAGCGGAAGCCTCACGCAGTCCGAATACCCCCGAGCAAAGGATGTGATCTGTGGCGCCCATGACGTTTACCATCAAGCCACGCGGTGAGTGGGGCACCCTAGAAGTCAGATCGGGAGCGCCACCGCACACCCCCACTCGCCCCTGCGGTAGCCCACACCCAAAGAGGTGCACCGGCGTAAGAGACGCGACCCCTCTGGGGGAAGTGAAGTGGCTGCCTCCCGCATTAATCAATGCTTCACCACACAGACTCCCCTACACCCTCCGGTCCCTGGTCAAGGCTTCGCCCAACGCACCTCCTCTTCTGCGTCAACACACAGATGAGACCAGTGCCCACACTGCCCTGACATAGCCTCCTGAGGACTCAAAACATTCAGGGCACGAAAGGGAAAAAGAGAGGACATACCTGCAACACTACGGTCCGGCGCTTTGGGCCCACTTGACATTACGCACATATGCGTGTCATGCAGTGATTCCCCATCAGTGTGAACCGCTCCCCAAAACCTTGGATGAAAATATTTGCACACCAATCCGGAAGGCACAATCAACTGTGAGTGCCCAGTGTGGGATAGGAACTCCCCCGGAACGGCCTTAACAGAGTCCCACTGCAGTACCCAGGCCCTGAAACCATCATCAATAATCCTGCAAACCGGCACAACACCTCGCCCCCAAAAGCCGCATACTGCTCGACTAAGACCATCACCCGAGAACTATATGAGCGTGTGACACAAATTAGCTCTCTTTGCTTACACCCCCACTCCTCTCATACCCTCCGAACCCACGATGGCGAACAGCATCACCGCAGGAAATGAACTCACTGGAGCAACAAAAGGGGACATTGCAGCCCTGTTGGGGGAAATTAAGAATTCGGGCACTAACATAGGAGGCAAGATAGACAAAATCACCCAAAGGCTGGACAGCATGGAGGATAGACTTGAAGGGGTTGAGAACAACCAGGCCTCCATCAACACTCTAGAGGTGCAACTTGACCAGAGAATGACTGAATTGGAACAGCGTGAAGAAGAGTTCAAACTTAAGCTCGATGACTTGGAAAATAGAGAAACACGGAACAACTTATGCATTTTTGGAATCCTGGAAAGAGAAGGAGAAACAGAAGCTGACCTGAAGGAAACACTTCACAGCATCATCAAACTCCTGGCAGCGGATGATGATGTGGACAAACCTATAACAGAGCGAATCCACAGAGCCGGTGGCCCCCAGGGAGGACCACGATCAGTTCTTGCCCGATTCAATCGCTTCCAAGACAAGGCTCGATTACTCGAAAAAGCCAGAAGAAATTATACGATTATGATAGGAGGAGCCCAAATTTCAATATATCAGGATCTACCCTCTTTGACAATGGCCCTCAGGAGGATGTGTGGCCCCCTCACAAAGAAACTCAAGGAGAAGAACATCCGATATAGGTGGTGCTACCTCTTCTCACTCACATTCGAATATGAGGGAACCAAATTCAGGCTGAGATCCGAAAAAGAAATAAAGACATGCATGTCTGATCTCCTCGGTAACCTCTCCCCAGAGGGGGACAACTGAACATAGACGATCCCGGTAAGACAAACCTAATTAATATTGTAAGTAGTGCCTGGAAAAGACATTAACATGTAAACATTCCCATGACTACAATGAGGAAAACAACGGGGGGACCATTGAGGGGCTCAATCGAAACTGAGATAGCACAATTGGTCAAGGGGCGTGACGTAACGGCCCCCACAGGTGATTTGATGATAACTCGGTGCAGTCAACCGGGTTCGATCGGACACCACCAACAGGGAATTGGAGGGGGCAGGGGGTAGGGTGAAAGGGGTAAAAAAGGGGAAGGGGTCAAAGCAACATTTACAGTAACTCGAAACAGTCAATACGCAACACCGATCATGTAATAAGAGTAGCCTTCCTGCGAAAATGAGTAATAGCTTCAAACACTGATACAGGAAGAACAGCCCCTCTAAGAGTAGGGACACTCAACGTAAAAGGGCTCAACTCACCAACGAAACGATCACTAGTGGCCAGAGAATTTCGCAGTGCCTAGATTGACATTCTCCTGTTGCAGGAAACAAAATATATAAAGGGAGAAGAATGACGGATCCTGGGGAAAAATGTTGGGACAGAATTCTGTGGCTCTGGCCCACTGAGAAAAGGAGGTGTAGGAATTCTTATCAGAAGAGGCATAGAATTCGTACTGATCAAGACATGGTCCGTCATGGAAGGCCGGGCTCTACTAGTAACTGGACATATAGGTAAAGTGAACGTAACAATTGCAACCCTCTACTCCCCAAACACAGGACAATCCAGATTCCTCACCAAAGTGATTCCTAAGATACTATTGGAAGCCTGGGGCCACATTATCCTAGGTGGTGATTTCAATCAGTGGGCAGACCCTGTTAAAGAGCGAAAACCTGGCAACCCTAACGCGAAACACCAGAACAGGGGTGACCAAACCGAGTTGGCAAAGATGATGGAAATATACAACATGAGGGATGTATTAAGAGACTACAACCCCGACAAACAAGGCTATACCTTCTATCCAGCCCCCCCATAATACATACACACAAATTGATTACATATACCTATCCAGAGAACTTGCTGATGTAGCATCACACTAAGCGATAACTCCGATCACATGGTCCGACCATGATATGGTCCTCGCGGAAATGCAATGGGTGAATCTACCAAATAAGGGCGGGAAATGGTGCTGTAATGAGAGCCTCTGGAAAGATGCAGTCTTCAAAGCTGAAATGGAAACTGAAATTATTGAATTCCTCAAAACAAATAATAATGGTGAAGTATCTAAACACACGGTGTGGGAGGCGCGAAAGGCCACCTGGAGGGGAATTATAATAAGGAAAGGATTGTCAAAGAAAAGGGAGCGAAACATTATTGAGCATAGACTACGAACCGAAATCCGCCAACTGGAGTACGATATTAAGAGGGGCACAGGGATTGACCACATGGAAATTGATAAGGCAAAAGAGAAAAGAAACAAATTTAAATTTTTAGAACATGAACAGATAGGGCCTCATTACACGGAAGGCGGTAAGGGTTAACGGTCACCGGTAAGGGTACTGGTGACCATTAACCCATACCGCCTTACTACGAGGTCCCTTTGCGGGACCCGACCTTAACGGCTGGTGTAGACCAGCCGTTAAAGTTGGGACCCACAAAGGGACCTTGGTGCTGATTACAGTACTGCAATTTGCGGTACCGTAATTAGCTCCTTCCTCATTCCGATTATGCCCTGTGGGGCAAAAATGGGAATGGGGAAGGGCCATGGAGAAAGGGGGAATTACCACCCCGCCAAACTTGGAATGGGGTGGTAATTCCCCTTTCCTCCATGGTGGTACCGGTATGGTAAGGCCGGCAACGATGGTTCTAATAGCACCATGGTTTACCGCCTACCATGTAATGAAGCCCATAGTGTGCAAACTAAGATTTCTGTAACAAAAATTCTACGAAAAAAGGGAGACAAGGCAGTCGCATTACTCACCGTCAGGCTCCGAGAGCAAAGAGTGAAGAGTTTTAGAAATCACTAAAGAAATCTCCCCCACACCGCACACTCGCCCCACTATCCCAGAAAGCTTTGCGAAATACTCCTCGGAAACGAATCCTGAACAAACCGAAACAGAGACCTACTTGCCCTCAATAAACATGTCCCAAATACCAAGCTTAGACGCTGAGTTGCTAGAATCCCCTATATCCGAACAAGAAGCCCAGGATGCCATAAAGAGATTAATCATAGGCAAATCCCTGGGTGAAGACGGCTATACAGCTGTATTCTATAAAACCTTAAATACATTACTAACACCATTCCTAACAGAACTCTTCAATTAAATAATAGAAACCGGTAAGCCCCCAGACTCCTTCACCCGAGCATTGATCACAGTTATCCCCAAAGACGGGAGAGACCACACGAAGTGCGGATCATACCACCCACCCATATCTCCCTGCTCAATCTTGATGCAAAAATGTACACAAGAGTTCTGGCCGCAAGGTTGGAAACATTAATGCCACAACTCATACACCCTGACCAAGTCGGGTTCATATTGGGGAGACAGGGGGCAGACACAATGCATAAGACACTACGGCCCTCATTACGACCCTGGCGGAATCCGCGGTGCTAAATGCACCGCGGAGCATGGCGGAAAGCCGCCGATAGCGCCATGGGGGTTGGCGGATTTACCACCCCATGCCGACCTTGGCGGAGCGGTAAATCCCCAATCCCCATTTTACCCTTCCCCATTCCCATTCTTGCCCCATAGGGTATAATGGGAGTGGGGAAGGAGTTAATTACGCCGCCGTAAAGTACGGCGGCGTAATTAACAACGAGGTCCCTTAGCGCCATGGTTTTCTCCGCCCGGTAAAACCAGGCGGAGAAAACCTCCATGGCGCTAAGGGAACTCGTAGTACGGCGGACGGGTCCGCCGCGATTAGCGCTGGCGGAAACCCACTCCGCCAGGGTCCTAATGAGGCCCTACACCTTATTCACACGTCCCAAACCATATCCAACGATCCAGTCCTCCTCTCCATTGACGCAGAAAAGGCTTTCGACAGGGTGGAATGGGGATTTATGGAAGCAGTATTACGCAAAGTGGGTATACGTCCAAGGTTTAAAAAGGCGATACATGCGGTATACACGAGCCCCAGGGTATCAATATTTGTGAACGGCGAATACTCTAGATGGTTTAATCTAGAGCGTGGAACTCACCAGGGATGCCCCCTCTCTGCAATCCTTTTTGCACTCTCCCTAGAACCCTTAGCACTTGCAATGAGAGCAGACCCCATACTAGAGGACATCCATCTGGGGACAACGGAGTATAAAGTAGCTCTCTACGCAGATGATATCCTTCTCCACATTTCTAATCCCGCAACATCCATCCCTCAAGCCCTCCTCCTTTTGGAGGAATATGGTAAACTCTCAGGCTTTAAGGTAGTCTACACTCTTCCCGTTACAGGGGCAGAAAGAAGAGAATGACACCAAGTTCTCGACATTAGGTCTCAAGATTGAACACTCCAAATTCAATACTCGGGGATGCAAATCACCAGAAATTTGAATGACCTTTATGAGGTGAACCCCCCCCCCTGCGACAACAGTTCCGGGCTGACATGACAAGATCTGACAAGATGGGATAGGCTCACGATATCTTGGTTGGGGTGACTTAACACTATCAATATGGTATCCCTCCCTGGGTTCCTATATCCCTTCCAAATGTTACCCATCAAGATCCCGAAAAGTTTCTTTGCTGAGACCAAAGGAGCCATTGTAAAAATTATTTGGCGGGGAAGAAAGCAAGAATTCCATATGAGACTTTAATACTCCCCAAAGATAACGCTGGGGTGGGGCCCCCTAACCTACAAAAATACTATGAGGCTTCCCAATTTAGAGTATTGATCCCTCATCTGCGCAACCACACAAACAATCAGTGGGTCAATATGGACAACCACTACTTCTCGCCAGCCACAATATCTGAATGGCTCTGGTCCCCCAAGAAGAGGCTTTGTAAAAAAACTCAAAGACCACCCAATATTGAGCACCATATGGGACATTTGGACACAGGGCAAAAATATGCAAAACATCACCACATGGCATGCCCCCCTTAGCCACTTATTGTCCCCCGGAATCAATGATCACATTCCAAATGTAGAGATGTTTCAGGCATGGTATGAAGCCGGCTTGGAGAGGGCTGGACAACTAAAAAAAAAGGACTCCTTCATCTCACTTCCAGAACTGACAGAGGCCCTGAGAATAGGTCCACTATCTACCTTTCAATATATACAAATCAAGGGGGTTCTGATGAGACCGATGTGGAAGCCCAACTGATGAGAGATCTCACGCCCTGCTAGAAGATACTAGACTCAAGAACAGAAATGAAGGGCCTGATATCGGCTATGTACAAAGAACTAATAGGAGGGGTAGGAAGGACTACAGAATCATTGAGAGGCAGATGGGAAAAGGATTTTGGTGAACAGATCACCCCGGACTTGTGGGGAACAATATGCCAAGCTGCTACACAAACATCCATATCGAATCAATACAAACTACATGCAATCAAATTGTGACGTAGATGGCAATACGATCCTCTTAGGCTATCAAAAATGTTCCAAACGGCCAATCCAAACTGTTGACGAGGATGCAGGGAAAACGCTGATTACTGGCATATGTGGTGGGGGTGTGCCCGAATAAAAGTTTTCTGGAACAAGGTCCTAGGCTGGATCAAAGAGATCGACGGCATTACCAGAACAGCTGACCCTCATCTCATACTGTTTGGTCTCGAGAAGGACGAAGATGAATGGATCAGCGTGAGAGGCCTGGCCCCACAAGTACTACTAGCAGCTCGAGCAGCACTCGTCATGCAATGGAAATCCACGTCAGCCCCCACCAAAAATGAATGGATCAATGTTGCCACTAACATATGCATAATGGAGCTGATAACTGCGTTGTTACATGGGAGATCATCACAATCAGAGGCCCTATGGATGGACTTTAAGAACAAATATCTCTCCAGTGGACTTTTTTGTGGTCTTAAGCAATACTCACGAAGGCGATGTGCAGGAAACGTCTTGAAAAAATGTGCCTCGTACTACTCTCATGAATGCTTGATCTGGAAGTGATCCCTACAATCCACATAAACTGTGACCTTCGGTTGATACATGCAGCAATGACTAAGTTAATGACTGTATGACCCATGGGGGGAGGGGGGAGGGAAACAGGGGGGGGGGGTCATGTATTAACACAAGACCCAATTAGAAGAAACATATTTGAAAATATATGAACAAAAACTAATGAATCTTCCGGGTTTGTTGTGTAACCTTAAGCTCTGAAATGTTTTCTGTAACATGACTCACAATTGAAAACAAAAGCAAATTTACAAAAAAAAAAAAATTGTGATATACCTTTGGTGACTGAGGTATAGCCTGTTGCCATCAGCAGTGGCCTGATTGTCTGGGTCATGGCATAAGACAATCTGGCTGCTGGCCATGACCACGAGGGATGACCAATGGGGAAAAAGTGGCCATGTCCACCAGGTACCGGCTATGTGGTAATGTGTTTTGAAATTGGGAAAGATTTGAAAGGGAAAAAAAAATGTGCTTGTGGTAATATGGTCATAGGTTTCTCTCTTCACTTTCTGCGGTGTCCAGCCAAAGGATCGAAAATAAAGGATCAAATGCCCTTTTGTTTGAATACAAATGGACCGAAAAAAAATGGTTGAATTTTTTTTTATTATTTATTTATATATTTTTTAAGTGTAGTATGCATAAAACGTTTTTTATAACAAGAAAACAGGAGGTTGGGGGGAACCCCCCCCCCCATAAAAAGAAAAGAGAAAAGAAATTACCCTTTTTTTCGGTCCTTTTGGAGTCGAAAAAAAGGCATTCGAGCCTTTTGCTTTCGATCCTTTGACCTACAACCACTTTCTGCAGGCTGCCATGGAAAGGGAAGAGGGGCTCTGTACAGAGCCCCACCATCCCTTTCCATGGTGGCCATCTTAGAAAAAGATTTTCCTTCCTACAGCGGGATGTGGCAAGCGTCCCTGTAAAGGAAGAAAAATCCTTTTTTTCAACACCCAGGGTTACCGTTTGGTAACCCAGGGTGGAAATGGCCTTCATCCCCGATTGCAGGGGCTGACATGGGGGATAATGGTCCAGAGCCCTCGTTATCTGCCGCTTTGCTTTGGCCAATTACTTGGTCTGACGGGCCATTATCCCCCATTCCAGTCCCTAGAACGGGGGATGAATGCCACATTATTTCCATTAGCATAACACAAAATTCTAATGGAAATGTTGGAAAATCTTATTGAGTCTATGTACTTTCTGAGAAATGTAAAGTACATGGAGTCTATAAGATTTTTTTGACAAGGGAACAGGGTAGTGTGTCCCGGATATCAATGTTTTTTGTTACCTGCTTTTAGCCCATTTTAATGCAAACTACTTGACAGATTTACACCAAATGTACAAAAGCACCCTTTTGCGACCAAGCCGGCGCTCCTGCCAGAAATTTGGTGAAAATCCATCCAGCGGTTTTGTCTGTAGGTGTGAGAAACATTTTTTTCCATTGTGTCTATGGAAAAAAAAATACATTTTGGCACCCCCCCTATAACTTTGCCACCCCTTGACGAAACATCACTAATCTTACTGAATACATTCACAGCTGCCCATATACTTTTTATTGCAAAGTTTGGTAAGGATTCGTCCATGCAGAGCGAAGTTATAAGCCACCTAAAAAGTGCTCTTCATATGAGTTGAGCAACTTTACCATAAATACACGACCGCTACCGCAGGCAATTTTGCTTGTGGTTTTGTATTGAAATAATAAATTGTACATGCCAGAGTTACCATCCAACAAAGATGTGGTCTTCAGTGCAGCATGCTGGCTTGTTGATAGCTCCAGCACTTTTGATTTTTCTTTGGTGCAAGCCCTTTGAGTAGCATCTGAAATTGGATCTAAAATGAAATACTTTCATGTTAGTATGTTCAGAAATGCTTCATTTTTGATAGGTGGTTAATGTGGCGTACAATGGCACAATAGCAATTTAGATTAGCATGATGTTTGGGATATTTGAGTGCGTTTTGATATGGGCAAGTGTGACATACATTTTTATTAATTGCACATGAGACAATCAAATTTGTTCACCCAAAGTTGTGTTTGGGTGATTTAAATGTAAGTGTTGAGGAAGTACCTATGAGTATTCCCTGTTTTCAGATAACAGTTGACGGAGACATCAGTGTGTTTTTTAATGCAACATTTAATTAATGGGTATTGTGTTTGTATTTTTTAATAGTGGGAGTCATGCCATGTCCCGTTTGAAACTGTACTTTAGGTAATGCGGGTGCAATGTTTGGGAGCGTTGTTTAATACACTGTGCAAATGTGATGTTCATCTCTTAAAAGTGCAGATTAGTCAATTTAAGTTAGGCGTGTGAGCTTGTGATTGGGTTGGGAGTGAATAAGCATGGTGGCTGGGACTGAGGATATCCTGCCATTAAGCCACATGTGTATCAGTTTATTTTTTGATGTGCTGTGAAATAATGTATTTTACTATGCTCTATTTCTGAGTTGGTGCATGTGTGATGATGTTCACCTATATACTGTTTATCTTTATATATAAAGCTGAATGTATGTATGTTTGTATGTTTGTCCGGATATACAAATCCACACCATTGAACCCACTGCTACCAAATTTTGCATGGATCCTGATTTGTCTGGGGGAGGATTGTAGTCTGTGTTTGGATGCAAAAAATGCACTCTGTAGACACCCCCATTTATTGATGCTCACCCTGATTCACTATAGTAGGTAGTAGAAGGAGGCAGCATGTTCTATCTGTTGGTTATTCATTGAAATGTATTACTACTGTATACAGTTTGAAAGTGTTTATTAGAGCATTTTTAAAGGGAATACATTTTTTTTTTTAAAAAACATGTTTTATCATGCCACTCCAAATATTGGAAATGGCAAGGTTACAGTTTACTTAAGTTCATTCACGAGGAGAGAGCACAATCAATCAATCTTTCTTGGACATTTTCTCAAATGTGCTGAAGCCATTGAGTAACTGAAACATGCAGCACAAAAAGAGAACATCACTTGGAAAAGCTCCATCTGATGCAAAGCTAAAATCAATATCAAGAGCTTCTGAACCACAACAACAGACAGCAGCACAACTTTCCAACCAGAGGACAAGAGCAACTTTCTCCAGGGCAAATGAGATTCCACAGCAAACAAAAGCAAGACCTGCTGACATGATGACAAGAGCAACATCCTCCAGGTCACATGAGACACCAGATCAAATTTAAGCAAGACTTGCCGACAAGAGGACAAGAGCAACATTCTCCGGGGCACATGAGACACCACTTGATCAGGACACGGGCAACGCTGGGTACCCCAGCTAGTAGTGTATATACAAGAGTGAGACTGCAGAGAATGTGTGCATTCAGGAGTGGGATACGTCTAGTATTTTGCATAAATACATTTTAAATCAGTTTTATGTGGCACATGCATTATATTTTGGTAAATGAGTTGAGGGCCTGGCCAAACATGTGCATTTGACTTACCAGAGTTGGTGCATTGGCATTGCATGTGAAATAGCCTTTCCAATAAGCAAAGAAAGCCTTACACTTGAATCTTATTTTTGTCTGTGTTGCATGTGTGACTGGGTGGTAGCAACCCAAGATTTAGGGGCCAACTTACTGTGTACATTTTGCTGCATTTTTGCACTGCAGTTTTAGGGGTCTGTGGCCTATATATTTTCTTATTGCTAAGGGTAGCTTGGGGATGGTGAAGTGGGGTGCATAGCATGGGGGTATGGGGTATGCTGTGAAAAATGCATGGGAAACAACCTTGATGTGTTGTGCACTTACAGATTGTACCAGACCCGACTGGGTAGGTGCATGTTGGAATGCTCACTGTGTGTGGCTCTTCTCCTGGCCGAGCATTCGACAACCTCACAATGGCATGAGTTTCAGTTTTGTTTGTGGCTATATAATTAGTGTGGACATGCAGGGGGTTACGCAGGAGACTGGATGTGTGATTGGCCATCAGGTTGTTATGTTGTGGGAATCACGCCACGCTTTGTTTTGTGCTTTGGTAGAAAGGTGTTGTGTTTATTAAAACATGTTTCACAATGCCTTGCTTTTCATTCCTCTGCAGTCTGCATGGTGTCTGTTTTCTTTGTGTATGTTTCTGTGTGTTTGTGTAGTATGTTAGTGTATGAGTGTGTGTGTTTATGTGTGCTCGTGTGTGTCGCGTGCTATACAGAATTTTGTGCACTTCACTGTACATTCCAGATTCTCTTTAGCTCCTTTGATATTACAGTACGTGTGTTTCACGTTTGGTGCGTGATTGTGGATGTTTGTGACTGTTAGCTGATCTTATCATTTAGTTTGTCTTGCCAGACTTACTGTGAATGTGTTCCATGCTGGCAATTTATTTGTGGAGTTTTGGATTTATCTGTGTGTCTTGGGCAATAGTACCTCCATTTTGTGTGGCCCTCCTTATTTCATCCAAGCCTACGCCACACAGGAATGTTTGGGGTTTAAGAAGTAAAATTCTTAATTTGGACTCATATTATTTTTGAAGTGTTTGTAGCATGCAATACACCTAGGCTTTAGGAGTGTGCCAAACATCTCCAAAATTGAAGTGAAAACATTGAGATGTTGACCATCAATAGTGCATGTTTCAGCCTCTATGGAAACCCCTATGCAAAAAACAAACTATTGTTGTAGGCAGGAAGGCCTTGATGAAACGTCACCAAAATTGACATGTGTTGGGATTTGACTAGATTAATTGCATGCCAATTGTGTTAAACTTTCATTGTTGAGACCAAACGTAACAGAGGATAGCGTTTTGAAATGTTATAGTTCAGTGTAACGTTACCTATATTGCTGCAGCACATAATATAATTGCTATGTGTGTGATTATATGGAATAATTGTCACAACCTGCAAAGTTTCATTACACTGACATAGATACAGTGTTTTGTTACACTACGTTTACATGTGATTTTTAAAACCCACCTCTGACATTTTCTTGTGTGATCTGTGAATTCTTAAGATGTGGTGGCCAGGGTTAGATTTCTGAACCAAAAGAGTCCTGGGAATAATTTTCAAAGTGACTTCATATCACACATTTTCTGCAAGTCCAACCCTTTTTCTATGAGAAAACCTGGAAACAAAGTAGGTTACCACACCAATGTAGCCCAGGATGCAGAGGCCTACTGGGTAATCTCCACAGTTCCCTATTGGCCAGTCCACCACTATGGTCAAACTTCATGGTGTAAACCTGATTAAAGTTGAGGGGACAATTCAGGCTGGAGTCCGAATCTTAGTGTCCCATTAACTTCCAGGCTAGGTTTGGTGAGGATTTGTGTGTGAATCTGTGTGATTCTTCTATGGTCATGTCAGGCATGAAGCTAGGGTGCCTGGCGTACTCAATCATAGTTTATATTACTTTGGAATTTGACAGGTTTTAGGACGTTTTTAAGCAACATCAGAACGGTTTGGGTCAACATGCTCACTAGGTCGTTCCACAGGCTACAGCATTGGTATGCTAATGAGATTCCATCCAACCTGCCCTGTTAGGAAGAAGGAACACTAGGTGGCACAGGATTGGTGAGCTGAGATCGTACCACAGAACACAAGGAAAAGATTGCTTTGATAGAATATTGGTCTTCTGATGGAAGATGGCTTCATGTGCTTTGCATAAAGTCAGTAATTGTATTGGCAACTAGTGGTAGAAGCTTATCAAAAGCACTCCTATGAGCATCATTCACACGAAAGATACAACATGACATTGAGGTGGCACTGAAAATTACACACCTTCCTCTGTGCTCTGTGAAACTCCCCACCCAGAATCTCTGTTTCTTTAGTACTCCCGCTTTTTCTCGTTTTTTCCCCCAAGTTGTTTCCCAAAAAATCCTTCTCAACCCACGCTTAATCAGTATCCCTTCTACTCATGCTTTATTGATCCACTGTCATGGTTTTCCAATCAAACATCCAGATGTCAGACAGTTCAATGAGTTCTATGGTCAGTTGGGACCTCCATTCTGACCTCTCTCACCCCTCTGGTCACGCCACTCTTGGTCAGACCATTCTCTTCTCTCCTCTCACCTGGATCCCCTCAGACGCCTGACTGCACCTCCAAAAGCCCTGCCAACCTTGTTCACGAACATATTTCCGATGAAACGTGTGTCAGATGCTGCCTCCACATCCACCTTCATCCCCCCCACTACCCTCCAGACTCTACCAATGACTCTGCTCTCAGCAACCTCCATTTGGCCATTGCCAACAAAATTGACATTCTTGTCCCAGTCATGAGTATCCGACTGAAACCTGCTTTCAAACATAAGACTTGGTATGACTCTGAAGTTGCAGCCCTGAAATGCAAATGCAGAGCTGCGAAATGGAAGTGGAAAACCTCAGGCTCAGCCTCTGACAAACTGGCCTGCCACCTGCTCCCAATGCAATACAGACTCTCCATCCATGCCAAGAAAAGGGCCACACACTTCTGCACCAAAAGTCTGGACACCCTGAGCACCATTGCACCATTTATCCCTCCCGCCCAACCCATCCCTCACTTCCTTAGCTCCTATGGCTTCTCACCCTCCTTCATCCTCTCTCTCCTC
This sequence comes from Ambystoma mexicanum, assembly GCF_040938575.1. Classification (NCBI taxonomy): domain Eukaryota; kingdom Metazoa; phylum Chordata; class Amphibia; order Caudata; family Ambystomatidae; genus Ambystoma; species Ambystoma mexicanum. The sequence goes on along the minus strand of NC_090925.1, from coordinate 1,022,203,166 downwards.
CTTCTCCCCTCTCATACCTGAAGAAGTCACCAGAGGTGTCTGCTCCAGGAAGGTCACTTCCAAAGGGGGTTTCCCCCTGCTCCTACAGAACCATCAAGGATAACATTGTCTCCCTTGCCCCTACACTCACTGATCTCTGCAACCACTCTTTTGTGACTGGATCTTTCCCCTCAGCCCTCAAACACTCCCTTGCATGCCCCTCCTGAAAAAACCTACCTTGCTTAGCTGGCACTCCTCATTCCTCCTTCTCTGCCAACTTCCAGTGCTACGCAGATGACACACAACTCTTGTTCAAACTTTCTGCAAACCCGCTCGCATCCTCCATCATCCCTGACTGTCTATCTGCCATTAAGTCCTGGTGCACTTCCAAAGGTGTAGACAGGGTAGGGCTTTAGCGGGCCCATCCCATCCAAAATCTGTAAATCCCACTCAGCAGCACGGTTTCTTCATTTAAAGAAGTTAATGTCACTGCGGTGGGCACAACTGTATTGGCTTCAGGCCCCACTTGTTCCACAATCCTGGTTACGCCTATGTGCACTTTCAACAATCTCTGCCTCAATGCCAGCAAGACAGAGATCATTCCCTTTCGGATCCCTGCTCCCTCTTTTCTCCCTTCTCTCTGGACATCCTCTATGGGCTCTCCCCTGCTGCTTCATCTGAAGCCAGAACCCTTGGAGTCATGTTCGACTCCTCTCTCTCCTTCCTCCGTCACACTCAGGGCATTGCCAAGAAGTCCCACTTACAACTCTTTCTTCTCAAAGGAATTCTCCCGTTGTCTCACTTTCCCCCATAAGCTCAATGTTACCCGAAACCCTGTTCTCTCTAGGCCTGACTACAGCAATAGCCTTCTCCTGAATCTACTTTCTTCCACTCTACCACCCCTCCAACTAATCAAGACTTATCCTTGGCCTTAAGTCCAGGGACCGCATCTCTCCTGCCCTAAAAACTCTTTGCTGACTCCCGGTTGCTGTGCATATTAAATTCAAATTCCTCTGCATCATCCACAAGGCTATCTGGGGCGTGGGACCACACTCTCTGCAACTTTCCCTTACTAAATACTCTCCTCTAGACTCTACAGTCCTGTGGAACCAACTCTCTGTGTGTAAAGCATTTAGCTAAACAGAGGGTTGCAGGCCGATGACTTTCTTCTGCTGGCTTCCTCTTATGGAACAGCCTCCCCCTTTCTCTTCATCTTGAGCAGGACTTCCACAAATTCTGGAAGCTCCTCAAAACTTTCATTTTCACCTCCTCATTCCCTTCTTCCCTCCTCTGCTAATCTTACAGTCGCTGTGATTGGTGACCAGGGCCCTTGTGTATCCAGGGGTCCTGGACTCCCACACCCAATGGCTCCAGCCTCTGCCTACCTCGCAGCACTTGCCTCGGCACCCACCGGTCATCATCCTGTAGGCTTGTACTATCTATTCAAGGTGGCTCCAGGCCACATACCACTATGCACTTCATCTGATGCTCACCCACAATCAAAGGCTTTCCGGCACTTACCCGAGCCCCACTTTTACCCCCACCACACTTCCCCTCTTCTCGCTGTACTTGCAAGTTCTGAATAATCATAAGGCAGTGTGGTTTGTCATTATTTTCCACTGTATTCATTGTTTTTCAATCCCATGTTCCCTCCCTGTTGCCCACGGGGCTCTTTGAAACAAATTTGACTTACTGTATAAGCGCCTAATGAATGCACAATCAAATAAAAAAAAGAAACACATACTATGGGATAAATTGGCACACGTGCCACTTGCAATTATAGAAAAGCTGGGCATTTTGTCATTTTCTGTTCATGCTCCAGGTGCTGGTGTGCAGCGTTTTTACACCCAGAGTCACAGCCCAATTCATGCCTCTCAGTGTTTGTCCCCAAAGCATTATTCCATTGTTTGTTTCATCTTGCTCAAACACATCTACACATCAATGAATGCCATAATTAGATTTTCTCTGTGGATCAAATTTCAGGGAGCATAAACATTCACTGAAATTGCAGGTTGTGAAGAAGAAGAATTTGTGACCGCCATTAATGGTATTACCAAATACTGTATGAATGTTTGTGAGAAGACTTTTTAGATGTAATTTTTTAGGAATTATAGGTAATGGTGATGTAACCTATGAGAGACCCTAAGGGAGAGGGTCAACCATATGAACGTACGTCCATCCCTGCCCATAAGAAAAATTGCCATCAAAAGCACAAGGTTAAATCCTCACAAAGATGACTACAGGCAGCGCTAAAGGGAAAGGCAAATATATTCCTAGTACAATGGGGGTATTTGATCGCATTCAGTGTCGTTTAGCCGGTCCAATAGCACAGCAAGTAGAGCACTCGCTTTGACATCTGACGCAGGTTCGAATCCTGCTGCAGGATTGAATCCCGGCAGGGCCAAATACTTCCAAGGTTGATAAATGAGCACTACACACCGTGCGTAATAATAAGCAATGCTCAGATACCTGAGGGGTCGTTGTGCTATATAAATGCAAAAGTATTATTATTATTTACCATCACTGCATCGTTTTCCATTTGCGACCAATGCCAATAGGAGGAGAATCCCACACCTGCACTTGTCAAACCTCTTGAATTCTAAATACTTTCTGCCGGCTAATCAAGCAACTGAACTTATTGTTGCTAAAAATTTGTTTTCGGAAATCCTTTGAGTTTTGCCATTTTTCTCAGTTTCCAGTTATAATTGGGATAATAATGGGCCTCGTTCCATGATTGGTGGTAGTCATGGTGCTATTTGCGCCATGACTGCCACCAATAATGGGTCCAGCACCGGTGTAGTTCAATGGGGACTTACCGGTGTAGTCCGACCCTGGTGGGACTGGTAAGTCCCCATTGAACATGCCATTCCCATTCCCATTGAGCCCTTGTAGGCTTGTAGTGCTCAATGGGAATGGGGCGGGTGCTAATAACGGGCTTGCGACTTGCAAGCCTGTTATAAGCGCCCTGGTCTCTTAGCGGGACCCGTAAGGAACGTGCGGTCAGACCACATATTCCTTACGGTCCCCGCCAAGCGACCTTGGAATAGGGCGGTAAGGGATTACCAGCACCGGTCTCCTTACCGGTGCCCGGTATCCCTTACCGCCCAGGTCGTAAGGACCCCCAATGTCTGGATCAGGCAGTTCCTATATTTCGGTGCCTGCACGGTTCAGCGCTTTTGCGTTTCACAACCACAATAATGCTCAGATATGGAATAGGCCACTATTTTAACACATTTGAAAGCACTCAAGCCTCGCTGCTTTTCGCGCAGTAGGTCAACATATTAATCCTGTCAAGCCCACAAGCAATAGAAAACTGTGCTCCCTCCTGTGGCAGCAGCGGCACCGGGGTGACAAGGGAATCAGCCCAATGCGCAGAGCAGATCAACGCAAAGAACATTATGGGATATTCAGCAGCCGTTGATTATCCTGTCCAAACAGAGAGCCGCAGAACCATTGCCTTGGCGAGTCGGGAGAGCGCGGAGGCAGTGGGAGTAGGGGTGAGGCGGCGTGATTCATCTCCCTCTGCTGTTTTTCATTGACAGACTTGTCTCTACAAGGCTGTGATCTTAATGGTGTGGAAACAAGCTCAGCTGCCTAATTCTATTACAAGTGCTGGCACGTGGACAGAGTTGTGTCTGCCACTTGCTGCCTCATTGCTGAACACAGCAGGGGGTGCAGAAGGCTCCTTCTGTAGCGTTGAAAGAACGCATGGAAAGATGAATGAAAGAAGAACTAGGCAGACGAGACACATTATAATTTCCATTTTTATCTTAAGATAGAGGGTCTGATTGGACCAGAGAAGAAGCTGCCACTCTCACAATTTCAGACTTTTTAACTATGCTAAGAGATCTTTTACATATTAAACACTAGGCATGCCTTTTGAGGGAGATGGCCTGCACAGCCATGAGCATCCATGTTAAGGTCAGGGGGACCAGCACTGGTTTATACATGTTCTAGTTGAGGTGTAGGCCAAACTTGCACTTCTCCCATTATAAATTTGTAAAATGATATCCCTTTTTCTGATCTGACATAGCCTCTGCACTGGAATGTGGTTGTGCACGTACACAGGTGCCAATGCACCTTCAAGTACAGAAGATACAGTGCACACTCCGTTCACATCCAGATGAGTGCTGGGCAACAGTATTGTAGTTAAGTACAGCCCATGGATCCTGGCCTGCAAAGCCAACAGTGCAATCTGAGTTTCAGGGGTCTCTTTACAAAACCACTGCAAGTGCAATCTTGCATCCGTACAGAGGCAGATGTAAAAAAATCCCACAAAGCCTTTCCGTAGAGCTGTCATGACTCTACTCTTCACCTAATCCTGACCATGTGCTACCTGTATACACACTACCAATATTACCTGCCTGTAATGCATAATGTTTGTATTTAGTCTGCATTGATTCCAAAGGCCACTCAGATGCCTCATGTAACTAAGCTCATCACATGTAACAATGCCCCGATGCCCAAGGACTGCTTGTGCGCTATATACATTTAAACAAATAAATAAATATGTCAATTATAGAGCCCACACCATCACCTCCATCATACTGGAAGAACAACAACAAACCACTGTGCATGCCATCTGGTATCATCCCAATACCATATCGAAGGTATGAGAGACGTTATGCAATCAGACAACCATATTAAATGTACCCTCAAACTGATGCGGTAGACATGAACCTGCAGACCCTACTGGACATAGAAGAACTATAAGTGAAGTCTGGCAGATGTAAAATGAAGACACTAAAGATAGAAGATACTTAAATGCACTGAACTTGATGTATGGACATCTAAAGAATGAAGATGTGATTCAAGTGATGAAGTAAAGATATATGTGAATATGAAGAGAAACCATATACCGAAGTTAAGTGACAAGAAATGTAATAAATGTATAAAAAATGAAACCCAAGATAGATGAGACACATAGAGCTTGCTAAAGTAGGCGATAGATCACAAGTAAAGCAGTGATGCTAAGAAAATGGACGTCAGCATTGTATAATAATAAGCAAGAAGCCTCGAGAAGGGAAACCAAGTCTGTAATGCTGACAGGCACTGGAATACACATTTATGCAAGAACAAAGGGTATCTGCTTGGCTCAGAATCAAGGATAATGGTGCAAGAGCAACTACATGGCTCCAAAGGAGTCGAAGAGGATCAGCTATGTACGCAGGACCTATTTCTCCTAGATTAAGTAAAGGAGTGAACAGCTGCAAATACCAAGTATTGTTCAATTAAAGATGCAGAAAGCACATGCCGAATGGAGCAACCAAGTCTGCAGAGGCAAAGGAGAGTAATACCACCCAATATAATTGAATCAAATAACATTAAATGGAAGGGCAACAGGGAAAAAATGATTGTCTCTTCACACATGTTTCAGAACTGGAAAACAAGGCCTATTCATAAAGCACCAGAGAAAGATAGCAATGTACCTTCACTCCCTTTAAAGTTCTGAGGAAGAGAGTAGTTAGCAAGTTCAATTACAAAGAAGAAGACTTGGTTTAGGGCCTAACTGATGAGATTTGATAGGCTATTTATCTAACACAGGCATTTGTCTGACGTTGTTCTCCTGCACCGAGGTTCTGTTGCTTACGTGCTGCTAATGAGCCGAATGTCCAAGGTTGGTAAGAGAGTACCAAACAATCATCAGGGTCTATGTAATGATGAACCATACATTGCTGCATGCAGCTATACATTGCTGGTATTATGGTATTATTTGTATTGTACATAGTTAGAGGTGGTTCAAGGTGTGCCTACCAGATAAAAGGAATCCAATGATGACACGAATGCTTGCACACACTATATGTATATGTTTCTCTTAAGCAATCCCTCCACAAAGTAGGTCTTTACAGTTAGCCACACACAATGTTGTCAGAGCTGACATATGTGGAGGTGTAACACCTTTTATAAAACTGAAGTGTGAGCTACAATTTGTTTGTTCACCAGGTTTCTCTACTTTATTGAACTGATAATAAAGTAGTATTTTTCCATGTTCTTTGAGTCTGTCCAGTTATTTGGGCCTGAGATCACTTATTGTGGAACGCTCCAGGTGCTATTGCTCACATCTTTCAATGAACCTTTCACTAGATCAATGTTTGCCCTAGTGCTTATAGCGTTCGACATTAGGACCAGGGCAAGCATTGACCTTTTGGGAAAATGTATTGAACAAATGTATTTTTGGAACTACGAGGGCATCACTGGGGTAGCAAAAGAGTTATCTGAAATAGCCAAAATCTATTTTGTTGGGGGGGGGGGGGGTCCAACGGCCTGAAATGTAACATCTTGTGCAGCCACATTATTGAAACTTTGCATTAGTGCAAGTGCAATTAGCAATAGGGCAACATTATCCCTGGTGCAAAAAACATTGTTTCAAGGAATGTTTGAACTAGGACAAATAAATAGGACTAAAGTAAACATTTCTCTTGGGCAACATTGCATTCAAAGAATATTTTTTTTGCACTTGTGCTATTTTTGTTCTATTGCTAATTGCACACGTACCAGAGCAAAATTCCTATAATACTACCCAAGCATTTTTCAATTACAGCATAATGGTCCACAATTGCAAGAATTGCCTATGAAAGGAGGAACGTGGCTGCTATGTGCCTCAATTTCCCTTTGGCACAAACCAAGAACTCTACTGCAAACAATCATAATCACAATTTTCTTGGCAGGCTCAGCAGACACTATCCACGTCTATAGGATTCAGTGGAATGCATTTGTGGATGTGTGTAGCACAGGCCATGGCTGTAACTGGTTACAGTCTTTCTTTATCTGCCTGAGTAATCAAAAACACCCATGTTACAATTGTCCATGGTCTGTAGCCATCTGATCAGTCAACATCTTGGACCACAGTGGTGACCCACCAATATCTGGATTAGAAAATGTACGTACATTTCCTAAAATACTCACACAATCTGATCCATTATCAAACTACTGGTCAAGGTTGGGAATTTTTGGACATGCCAACAAGCAACCAAGTAAACTGATTAGCTTATGTCATGACTTAGTAATTACTGATGCTAAAATGGATTGGCTGGGACAGCATAGTTCAGTGCATGGCATTACATTTAAAGGCAAGTGCCTGCTTACCACCTCTTTGTGCTCCCACCCATTGTCTTCCCCAATACCCCCAACCTCTTCTTTACCATTGAATGTATACCAGTGCTATCCCTGCAAACACACACACCACCATCCTCCTTTCCTTACCCCATCCTCCTGACCTGCACCACCCTCCAGAATTCACCCCCCGTCCGAGTGCCCCCAGACTCCCTTATCCCCATTTACCCTGCACCAGCATCTACAAAATACTCTCCAGCACTCCAGCTTATTTTCTCACCTCCAGACCCTTTTCTGCCACCCCGGCCCTTCTCGTACCTTTTTTGGAATCCCCAGGCTGTTCTGTCCCATAACATGTCAAGGTACCTTATGGTGAGAGAGAAAACACATAGGATCCCCTGGCTTACCTATGTGCTTAAGGCTGTAAACAAAGCGATCACAGGAGGCTACTATACGAGTCTGGGTATCATGTACAAAAACAAATATTGGGCTGATTAGTGGGAAACTAACATTCATGTGGCAATAAGACCCGAGGCGGCAGGCCGTAGTTATGGGCCCGAGCATAGCGAGTGCCTTAACGAAGCCCCCGGGCATTACCTGCAGCGGTATTGGCCCGCCGCCGAGGGTCTTATTGCCATTAGCACCCCGGCCCATTGGATTGGGGTGCTAATGCCACTTTTTTTTCTGTTTCGGCGCATTTCGAAAAAAAAAGAAAAAAAATGGCCACCGTGAAAGGGAAAACGGAGTCGGTTTTCCCTTTTCATGGCAGCCATCAGGAGCGGACGCGCTGGGAACACAAGTGTTCCTAGCGCGTCCGCTCCCGAAAAAAAAAAGAAAAAAAAAGAAGCAGAAGGTAAGCGGGGTTGAGAGGGAGGAAGGGAGGGAGGGGAAGAAAAAAAAACGTACCTGCGTCCCCGCTGGGGGACGATGGAAGCCTCCAGTCGTTTGGAGGCGCGGAGCGGGGATGGCCCGCTTCGAGTCTCCACACTGCTGGAGCCTGCTATTGTTGCCCAGCGGGGACGCAGGAGCAAAAAGGTAAGTGGGGTAGGGAGGGAAGGAAAAAGAAAAAGCTTACCCGAGTCCTCTTTGTCGTGGGGATGCTCGGAACGGGGATGGCCCGCTTCGATCCTCCTCATTGGCTGAGGGGCTGCCACGCCCCCGCCGAGGACAAGGCGGCTGGAATCCCGGTCGAAAATCGAAGGATTCTCGGCCGGGTAGTGACCTGGCAAGAACCAATCAGAATGCTTGTTGCATTCTGATTTTCTCTCGCCAGGTACTAATTTGGGATATAGAGAGGAGGGAAAGAGAACTGTTCAAACAGTCCAAAAGGAAGCCGGCAACTACCTCTGTCCCAGGCGAAAGGATGGATTATTTGTAAGAAATTGCTTACCGGAATGGTAGGTCATTTATAAAGCATTTCAGGTTTGGCTTCCTGCCGAGTGGTAAAGTATTTGATTGGAGAATACACTCCTCCCTCTAAGGGTCTGCCTGCACACACTGCCTGCAAGTAGAGGAGGACACTAAGGACGTCATGCTTCTATGTAAGTTATCTACTAAGATTAGGCAGAAGACCCTTGTTCTCCCTGTTTAGGCATGTGGTTATTACAACAATTAGGTTGGCTCTGCAATTCTTATTAGCTGCCGCAGAGCCGACAGCCTTAGCAGCTCTGCAAAGCTATACTGCTATTAGGCCGAGCAATCGATACATAGATAGGCCACCACCCCAATAAGTATTTGGATCTATTTTGAAACATTATGGGCCTAATTAAGTGAGCCTTTTACAATGGGGGTTTGCCCTTACAAAACACTTCTGTGAATTAGGCCTTATGTGGTGTGTTAGGCCAATAAGTTCTTAATGTATGTTATCTACATATATATGTCAAAGTCTTATTTTAAATGTGATGCACTTTTAAACCTTGTGCCGAATAAAGTTTTATGAACACAGATTGGAGTTCGCAACTTGCTTGTATGCACATTTTTCATTTTTCCTTTAACATAAATGTCATATTCTTAAGGTAAAACTATGTAAATTGGCCCTGTTATGCGCCTGGGGAAAATAAATATCACCTTATATTCTGTCACTGATATCAATCACAGCAAATAAATGAATGAATACATAAATATGTTGCCATAAGGCACTGCATTAAGCTGTTTGTTTTCTAATCAGATCATATCCTTTAATAAAGAGAGGTATCAGCAGTATTTTGGTTTCCTGTGGCTAGCTAGTCAATCTCACTACTCGGAGGCATGTCCTATTCAAATATACAGCGTGGAACATCATAGGGCCTGGGCACATGGCTTGACATGGCACTCATCATTCTGGCTCACAAATCCCACATTATGTAAACATAGGCTCTGGACCCTGCAATGAAATTCCTTTAATTTTTAAGAGATGAATGAGAGCTTCTTGGCCTGTCATATGGAAATCTGGATAGAGATCTAGCAATACCAGTAAGCTGGCACCACCATCATCATGATGCAGACGGCGCCACTCACTCGTATCCGAATTGCCATATCTAACACTTTTGCATGAACGGATTCTGTTATAATTTGGGCCTAAAGAGTCCTTCATCTGTAGCAACATCTAACAACGGAATTGCCACACATTTCTCGATCGTGTGGCCTATGAATGGTAAACAAATGTAACTTGCACAGCCAATTATGAACCTATAGTAATAGTAATTGGTTATTTATAACGCGCTTAATACCCAGAGGTTTCTAAACGCGGACCCGGAGATCGAACCCATGTTGCTCTGCGTTGTCTTGCTTCCAAGACGAGCGCGTTGCCCCTGAGCTATTCTCCCGAATCAATGGTGAAATACTTATGAGGTGTAAACAAAAAGGACGGAGCAGGCTGAATGAAGACTTCACCACTGGAGTTGCTGGACACAAAGGATGTGGGCTACAGAGACTGGTCCCTGAAAAATATTGACGATCCAGAAGTGCGATGTCCTGCCTCAAGGTACCTGGCTTGGCTAGCACTCCCCCATAATACCCTTTCCAATCATGTGTATTTCCAGATCAAATCAGGAGCTCCCTTTGAGTATCTGTGCAAGGAAAGCAACCTGATTTTTATAGATCCAGAACTGATGATGCATGTTGTGAACATACTGAATGCCACCTCAGATTGATTCTTTGCCAGAAAACTGTGATTCTTCTATTCCTCATGACTTTGCTTTAATTAAGCGTGATCAAAGCCTTTCCTGTTCAAGATATCCATCTTGTTTAAACAAGAGATTCTGATCATTAACACATCCAATTGACTTGAGCATACATCAAGGCCGAAGGGTTTAGTATTTAAGCAATAACCCCGAGCCGCCGGGGCATAACTGAGTCAGGTATTGCCCCGGGGGTCCATAGTTATAGGCCGGACCAAGAACGTGGTTCTAATAAAATACTAATAGCATTGTTTCTGTTCTGAAACAATGCAGCGTTTCGGAACAGAAAAAAAAAGAATGTTTAAAATAAATGGTCACCAGGAAAGGGAAAACGGAGTCCATTTTCCCTTTCCATGATGGCTATCAGGAGCGGACGCGCTGGGGGCAGAGGGTTTCCCAGCACGTTTTGTCCAGAAAAAGGAGAAAAAAGAAGGTAAGTGGGGTTGGGAGGACAGGGAGGGGGTGTTGGAAGAAAGAAAATGCTTACCTGAATCCTCAGCGGGGGACGATGGCAACCTCCTGCGTATAGAGGCTCGGAGAGCGGATTGCCCTGTTTCGAGGATCCTCATTGGCTGAGGGGCTGCCACGCCCCACACCGGGAACAAAGGATAGGAATCCTGGCCGAGGGATTCCAGGTCGAGTAAAGTCCCGGCGAGGGCCAATCAGAATGTTTTTTACATTCTAATTGACTCTCGCCAGGTACTAATGAAAATGAACAGAAACATCTTCTGATTTGAGTTACAGACCAGAAATTGCCCATTTAGTAGTGCCCACTATTAGCCTTCACACATTTGTGAAATGCTTAGAAAGTTCATTCTTAAAGTGTACTGTAACATTGTAAAATTGTACACATTCAAAAAAGCTGTTATACAACAAAACACAAAGACAGAAAACTGCTGTTGCCGCACGCCTTCCAAGGGTTCCCAATGCTCAGACTTTCCATTGACAATATTGCTTTCTTTGGCCAGAGACAGACCATGTCCATGACTGCCGTGGGTGACTTGAAATGGGTATTTAGAAAATAATGCTGTAAGACTATCTACATTCCAGGAATGCAAAACTAAGGGCCTCATTGCGAGTTTGGCAGTACACTGGCAATAAATCTGCTGATATTCTTCAGAAATCATTTACCGTTACCACCACTTGGTCCCATGGCACTGCAACAGGATTATGAGGTGTGGAACAGTCGTGTTACTCCTATTGCAATTAACTCTGTGGGATTGCTGGGGCGTTTACTGTTAGTGGTAATTCTGTGCTGTAAGTCTGCCGGTATTTAGAGGTAAAGTGCAGGATTGACCTCCAACTTCCACTTTACCTCCAAACTTGGAATTCGGTAGTCCTAAAAAATGAGCGGACATGGAATGGTGCTTCTTTTTGACTGCACAGCTGAACTTCTAAGAAGCCCTACATGTAGCTTTGAATACTCCCTTCCCCTGTGCTTGTCCTCCCTTCCTTTACCTTTCTATCCACCCCTCATCCACTTTTGGTCATGTTGCCCTGAAGCAGCTTCCTCAGAATGCAGCGTGTTATTACACCCCCAATACAACAATATATAAAACAACAATGTGTGTTATCCCTACTGAAAATAAACAATGATGAAAAAAAGCTTGTTCTGTGGACTGCAACCTACTCAGTAGGACACACATGCGTTAGACCACTGTGCCCTACAAGCGAAGTCATCCATTCGCCTTCGAGTTTGGACTTGCCCATAAGGGTAGTCCAGCCTGAAACACAAGTTAAATCTCTGCATGCCAACAGCCACATCAGACAAGTGTCTGCCTCTTTGGGCATCATCAGTGAGGTTCAACCGGGGTGCCATTGCCCAAATTATTACAAAATATCAGATAGCGTGAGAAAACCCTTACTGAGGACATGCTAGTTGGGGGCTGAGGGCATGCTAGTTGGGGGCAGAGGACACGCTGGTTAGCTTTTATTCGTCAAGAAAGAGGATTTCCTGACACATTTAAATGGAAGGTTTAGTTTTAAGGCCTGAAATGGACCGGGAGTAAACAAGGGGCGTATTATCCAATGGCTATGCGCTACCCAAACCCCTCAATAATATTGCATGAAGTGATGTGGTCGAATATAATGCTAGCTGTTTATGGGCTGAGCCTGGACATTTCGGGCAAAATACATTTTGTGGCGTGACCTTAGGAAGATGTTTCTTAAAATGGGGTTTAAGATACCATGCTACATGTATGTGATGTAATGTTGTCATTTCGGGTGATGGTAAAGCATTGGGTATTTTAATTATTTACTTGGCTTTCCACCCATAAACGTACCTTATTCCAGTTTGAAACACATCAACAAAGTGGCCATTGCCTATTGGGGATGTTATTATATCCAAGATTTCAAAAGCTATCAAATGATGGTTTTTCCATACCAAGGGGGAGATTCCTAGCCATTTTTTAACTGTCACGGTCTTGGTCTTGCGCGGAGGTAGCACGCACTCCTATCTCCCCGTTGGGTCTTGGGGCATGGAGTGTTTGAAACACAGGCTTCCTTGACCCTCCAGGGAAAGAGGGTTAGGATCAGTTGGTTGGATAGGAAGGGGGGGTTTCAGGAAAAACAGGTGAAACGGGTAGGGAAGGGGAGTGGAGGAAAAGGGAAAGGTTTCGGAGGTTTTCACTGTGATGCCCCTCCAGGGGTTCCTTGAAGCAGTTGAAATTCCGCCCACCCACTCATACACACTCGTGCTGCTTGCCGACACTTGGGCGGCTTAACCTAAGCAATGGTGTATACTTCCAGCTCTTGGACGCTGATAGTTAGTCTCCACAATATGCACTATTCTACATAGCCTTCAGATATCATACATTATCCATTACCCTGTTGCAACACAACCATACATATGTATTTAGACTTGACACTGTAAGGAATCAAAACAAATGAAAGCACTTAGCTTTGGTCGTGCAGCGGGTGTTGCTGTCCTATACGACCCGTGTCCTAGCCGCACTGTGCGAACGACGGATGGCCGCTATAAAGAAATCAAAAAAAGAATAAGCGTGAGCCTATAAATCACGTAACAACTGTCTTAGCTTTCACAATCATGCGACATGAAATGTTAAGTCTGCCGGAGCCCCGGTTAGCGTTAATTCCATGCAGAACCAAGGGTTAATGGTGCTGGTGCCCCGCCTTGAGTTAGCATCCCTGCAGAAAGTTATGCAACATCAAGAGTTTACGGTGCCGGTGCCCCCACTTAAAAGTCTGCCATGGAGTCTTGCATGCTTTTCCCCAAACATGCTTTGAACATTACTGAGGTTTGCGCTATTCGCGCTTTCTACTCGTAATCCCCCAACAGTTTATCTGCACTTATCTGAAGTGGTGAGCGGGGCCTGCATAGTTCGCAGGCAGGGTGTGGAGCCGCTGATGACAGCCTGCAGGAGCCCGCCGAGACACATCTTCACTCTCTGAGGTTCCGTAGCGCAAGCGGATCTCTCCGTTCTTGCCGCGCGCATGCGCATTCGATCGGGCGTTGTCCTGATGCTTCCCAGAGGCTCGTGAGCACGCGAGCCTTCTGGGAAGTGTAGTCTTCTTGCGCCTTTTCACGCTCCTGAGGGCAGAGAAGCTAGTCTGCCCATGCCAAGTCTTTTGCCTACAAGTAAAACAAAGTAAGGTCCTAAAATAAAGGTGCTTAACCCTTGGTCCAATGTTATTATGCACTTTCCTCATGCTATTTGAGGGCACCTGATACTGCATGCTTCCCCCCACTACCTGTGGATTCCTGACACTAACATCAAGCTAACAGTTGGAACATTCATTAGTACATGTTGGGTTTCAGTTTTCAACTTGTGTTTGTGGGCCTGGCTGGTATTTCTCTACCTAGATGTATTTTAGACCCATCATCTAGCAGATTTCGAGTGTGTCAGCTACCAGATTTCGAGTGTATCATCTAGCAGATTTCGAGTGTTCATCGCCTGGGCACCACATTATCTTCAGGAGCGGTCTTTGCATCTTTCTTTAAAAATGTACATATCAAGCTGTAATACAGTATATCGTTTCCTTGTTGCTAGGGATTTTTTTCTAGCAAGATAAGTGGTTATCTATCTCCAAATACACGTTTCACGTATTCCGCCTTAGTGCGCTGGCATGTGATGTCTAACTTTGCAGTGTTGATTTAATTTCCGATCTAGCAACGTTCTTTCTTACAAGTATGTCTGTGATGTATAGCACTGACTCCTGACTATTAATACAGCAAACGTCAGCATCAGAATCATTGCATTTGATGCACTCAATCTTTACATCACTGCAGGATATTACATGCATACACGTATACCTCTGTTTCATGTTCTTCTAGTGTACTTGCAGGCCTGACCCTCAAACTAAACTCTCCCTCAGTGCCCCAACTGCTTTCACTCGGAGGTGGGTGAGGAGGTTGGCTGTCAGATTTTCTCCACCTTTCTTTACAGCTCCTAATTGTGTCCCCACGCATGCATTCTACATGCGGCCCACTTTTGACTCTGACAATTCAGTAGGTTGCCATTGCCTGCACCATCACCCCACAGCTTCAGCAGGAGGGAATTCAATAAGATGATCTCTTTAGAAGCCTCCACACTCCATTGGCCCTCTTGAGCACATCTCATCATGAATCTATAAACTGATTGAACCCAAACTAGTGCTACTCCTGCATGGCACTGGTTACTGCCTCCATGTAAGACTGCATGCCATTATGGGCAGCATTAATTAGCCTTCTCAATCACATTTTAGTTTGATCCAAGCACTATTGAGTCTATATGATTGCCTGTAATTATGTTCGACACCTTTTACACTCCCTCTATTATATGCTCCTGTGCCATTTGACGACTGTTGGTTTGTTCTGTCTCTTGACTTACCTGCTGTCCCGTCCCTGCTCACTTTAATTCCATTTGCCCTTTCACCCCAGAGACCACAGTGTGTTTTAAACCCTGACCAAGGTCACAACATGTAACTATATAGACACACTTTGGGGACAAGGGTACTATGGTGCTGATGTGTGCACTATAAATCACTCTTAACAGAACATAGTAGCACAACTGACTGCATCATTCACAAACCTGCTAGAAACAACTCAAAGGAGGAGTTTCCCTTTGGAATTCTTTGCATACATATGTCAGCTTCATAAATAACCTCCTAAAATTGTGAGTGGGTATCACAAAACGGCTGGTCCGGCAAAGGATTAAGACGATTTGGGATTCACAGTTCTTGCAAATCATTGATAACATAGATCAACCTATGGGTGACACAATGACACTTTTGCAAACCAAATCAAATCAATCGGCTGCACGTGTGTTGCCAGTGAATTGCTTGTTTTTAAATGGAAATCTTGTCCACGAAAAGAGTGAATGCTTTCTTTTAGCACCGGCGTTGCCTGGCTCACAACCAATATGGTTCCACGGTTTCATGGCATTGCCTGACAAAGCACACTCCTGAAAATAACTGGCCGCAATTCCAAGGGCTCTGTTGGCTGACAGTCGATCTCCATTCAAAGATGGTATGGCTCATCAAAAAGGAGGGAGTCCACAGGACTCCATGGGGATTTTCCACAGATTTTTTGCAAGTGGTATTACATTGTGTTAAATTCACTGAGTTTTGGAGGTAAAGTGGGGAATTTACCTCCAGAACAATGGTGGAGGTTCATCATCCACTTTATTTCATAGCCTGTAGTATAGTGGTGAGGGAATATTGTGGTAACATGGTGGTAAAAGAAGTCCTGACAGTTTACTATTGTTACCGCACCACCACACATGTAATGAAGCCTGTGTCTTGTCACTCATCGTCTGCCCCCATTTTTCTCCGCACTCACTCAACCTTCTCCTATTGGATCCATCACCCCACGTTGCACTTTGATACCCCAATATTTGTTAGATTAACATGTGATAATGAGTTTTTGTCTTGGTTTCTCCACACTCCTTCTCCATGTCTCCACTGCCGCTCCTTCTATTTATTATTAAGTGAAATGTGATTATGTGTCGATCTATCC
Organism: Ambystoma mexicanum; assembly: GCF_040938575.1. Taxonomy (NCBI): domain Eukaryota; kingdom Metazoa; phylum Chordata; class Amphibia; order Caudata; family Ambystomatidae; genus Ambystoma; species Ambystoma mexicanum. The sequence goes on along the minus strand of NC_090925.1, from coordinate 1,022,187,020 downwards.
CAACATCCGTGTAGCATCTGGCAGGCCACTTTTCGTTGTGTTATTAATGAATGCCAAAGTTATGCCTGATGACTTTGAGGTTGGAGCGCAAACCTGAAATTAAGTGGCAAAAACCTGTCAACAAGCCTGATTTTTTTCTGGGATGTGTTTTTATGTTCATGGAGAAGGAAACAGGGAAACATTGCACTCTTTGAATGCCACTCTTCTATCAGTAGGCTTCTCTTTTTAAAGCCTGGGAGCATTGTTGTGCCCAAATTGAATTAGATTAGGAACACAGACGTGTTCCCCTGTCAGGTCCCTACAGGGCTAATGAATTTAGGAGGTTGCTCAGGTCCATGCAAGGTCCGCTGGAACTGTCGACCATAATTGAAGCAGTTCATGAAGACAATCGCGCTAACGTGCAATATGGAGAAAGGGGTCAATGTACACAGCATCAAAGCACCGTTTCCCTCATCAGATATCGTGAAATTTCCAATATATTACAGGTGGCAGAAAGGGCAGTAGAGTCCCCTTTTATGGAGTCCCATAGGACTCCATGGAAGGAATTGCAAGTATTTCAAGCCCCGTAATACTAGTGCTGGTCGGCACTTTTTGGCTGGTGGGGGCCTGATTTACCAAAGTAACGAGGGGGGTCCTGGGAGTCTGTCTGCCAGACATTAGGCCTGCTTACGAGAGCCTTACCCATATTCTTTAGCTCACTATCTTTGACAGAGGAGACATATCCAAAACATATCAGTCTTTGTCCTGCCCTGTGGCAGTCCAGCACCAAAATACTAGGCAATTCTCCTCTGAACAAGAGCACCAAAGCATCCCCAGACACGTGTTTCGGTCTGGTTGGACCGCATCAGTAGAGTGGAGCTGTGCCTCTCTAAATATAGTGAGAAAGGGGTCAATATCTGGATTATCCTAGTAATTTAGGGTGAGACTGACAGCTACTTAAATTGTGCAAATTAACAAGGGGGGGTCCTGGCAGTGTCTCTGCAAGACATTAGTCCTGGTTACGAGAGCCTTACCCAGATTTTTTAGCTCACTACCTTTCACAGAGGAGAAACATCTAAAACATATCAGTCTTTGTCCAGCCCTGGGGCAGTCCAGCAGCGAAATGCTAGGCAATTCTACTCTGAACAAGAGTACCAACAGCAACGCCTGACACATGTTTCGGTCTGGTTGGACCTCATCAGTAGTAATATTCTCACATATACAAGATGGCTTTTTCAGAGGAGAGATCATACAAAAAATGTATTCACTTAAAACTCTTTTTGATTCATGATCACATTTCAATCAGTATTTGCATGGTATAATAGTATGGGGTTCCTAGTATATGGTTTGTCATATAGTCTTTATCCCTGGGATCATGTTATCGGCAGTGCATGTTGTGGCCACACTGGGAAGAGCTCACTCCTGGTCAGGCTGAAATCCACAAATGTGCCATCTCCTGGAAAAAGCACAGTCCACATTTGGGGTTACTAGCTAGACAGTGTTGTCTTCCTTATTGTCCTTGCTTTAAGGGTTTTGACACCAATCGAGGTTGGCAGACACCAAGATGGTTTCCATACAGCCACACTGCTGAAGGAACATAGAGGCTAGTGGCATACTCACCCTGCATTGATTTTTGCCCGGCTACAAGGGGCTGACTGCACCTAACTGGTTTTGAAGACAATGAAGGTGTCTTTTGAGCAGGATTGCTGCTGCTGCAAGAGATGGTCTGAAGAGCAGGTTGCAATGAGTCCAATGCTTGAAAGCTACTGCAGTTGGAACATTTCACCAGGAGACCGTGTGTAAGTTGTGTGGGACACTAGCAGCATGTTCTCTACAGAATGATGCATGAAGGTGTGAGATTGTCTCTGATCATATCTGGGAACGCATGTTCTGAGCGTGAATACCTAGTGATATTGTCTCAATCATATAACTTGCTGTGAGCTTCTGAATTGTTTTCATCTACTCCAGAGACATTACCTATGGTGCTTCAATTCTATCGCCTGCTGTTTGGGACATTGCTTTGTGACTATTGAAGTAAAAAGACTATCTTTTTGGAGACTTTACCTGGATGGGGATTAATTGGGAGTTAGTGGCATTTCGGTCAAGTCTAATCACAACTTTACCCTTTACTTTACTTTCTACTTAAAATGCACACCACTGACCCGGAGGCTTAAGGGAACAACCAAACAAGCATACAACATATATAGGCAACATAGGAATTCACAAAGAAGTTCCTATTTTAGGCAGACAAAGAAAACAAGGGAAACAAGTTACCTAAACAGCAGAGGCTTCATCTTCTTTCTAAACATAGCAGTGGATTTCAGCTCCCTAAGATCAGTGGGATGGCATTCCAGGCCCTTGCGGCAGCCACCAAAAAGGTACACTTCTTTACCTGAATCAGTTTAAAAGCAGTACCTGTGCCCTGTGGTGGCTGTGGACAACATATGACTGAATGTTGCATAGATCCAGTTGGGAGAGATGTCCTTCATCTGGCAGATCACCACCTACTGTATAATGCCTAGTTATGAGCAAACAGACACAGTCTAGAAAAGCTGCTCTGAGAGGCTGTCCTGACCCCTGGAAATGTGCCTTTTAGATCACAAGAAGCACATTAGATGATATATTGACTCTGCAAGAGATGGTGCCAGAGAGCAAGGCTCCTATTTTACTTAGTACAATAATGGCCAAAGTGAAAAACATCCCATCCAATCTATCTTCTCAAATTGATGAGACAGCATCGAGAGTAGATTATAACCAATCCAGACTATCAGGGCTTCAGGGACTAAACATAAAATGTAAAAACAGTGGAAGAACCGAAGAGAATGATATCATGAAGATGATGAAAATGCTCAACCATGATGTTAAGTTTGAATGCAGTAAGGTGCAGGATTTGGAGAGGGATGGCTCAATTTCAATGCTTGAACGCTTGAAATGATAGAGAAAGACAACACTGGTAAAATTGAAGACTTTTTGGCGAAACCATTTCTGCAGGTCCTTCCTTCAGCAAATCTCTCCAGAATCCATCACTGAATGTGCACACATGTTGCTTTACCATTATACCAAGCAACTGGCAGACCAACCATATTCAAGATTCTCAACTTCCAACACAATGACAAGATTCTTCAGGTAGTGTTATATTTCAGAACTGTGATCTTCAATTATTCCTGGATTTTAATCACAGGGTACATAAGCTGTAGACACCTGAGCACATAAATAGTTTGAGACTTTGTAGCAACGCAATTAGCTACACTAGTATGTACCAAGTGGACCATAATTAACAAACATTATTGAAGGGAATACTCATTTCTCTGTAGACCCTGCACTAGCAACACAATTAATTAAATCACCCTTAAAATCTAAGACACGCTGACTGTGAGTATTTGCTGTCTACTAGCGATGCACACACCTTAATGTTGTGGATTTAGAAACGGTTTCAATGGGCTCTCCAACTATTCTAGCACTCAGATTTCAATTGATCAATGTGTGCAGTCATTCTATATGTTGTAGAGTTCTGATTGGTGCTGTAATTTCAGTAGAGTGTTGAAATAGCTAATCATTTGAATAATGTTGTATATAGTGACTCCAAATGGTAGCAGGTAATATTGCTTCAACACCTTGTGATAGACGTTTCCCGTGCCTCATCAACTTCCTTTCTTCTCCTGCTTTCTCCCCTCCCCTTTCCTCAGCTACCTTGCCTTCACCCTCCATCTCTGCCCCCTCTCGGGCTCCTTCCACATCTCTGCAGGACGTTCCTCTGATCTGTACCCCTACCCATAAGTCCTTCAAAGATGGCAACCTTCTCCACATTGCCACCCTTAACTCTTGCTCTGTCGTCAAACATTCCTCTGATATCTGCCGCCTTCTTGAAGAACTTGACCTTGATGTCCTCGGTCTCACTGAGAAATGGTTCACGGCCAGCTCTGTCACCAGCTTTGACACGCTCCTACCTGACAGCTACAAGATCCTCTCTGCGCCCAGGCCCTACCACTCTGGTGGGGGTGTAGCACTTATCTTCCCTGAGCAGATTCCTGCCTCTGTCACTCCTACGCAGGCCTACTCCTCTTTTGAATGCCTCATCTGCTGGCTATCTCTCTCCCCAAGCCATTTCCTTACTGTGGCTACAATCTATCGGCCACCTGGTCAGATTTCTTCATTCCTCTCTGAGTGGGCGGACCTCTCCTCCTCACTACTGGCCTCAAGCACTCAACTCCTCCTTCTTGGAGACTGGTTCCTGCCGTGGCTGATTTTTGCAATCACTCCTTTGCCACTGGAGTCTTCCCATCCCCCCTGAAGCACTCCCTTGGGCACCCTCTTCTCAAGAAATCCTATGCCGACCACTCCTGCCTGGCTAACTATCGCCCAATGTCCATCACTCTCCTGGGCAAGCTCCTACAGAAACTGGCCATCTCCCAGCTTAATCTCCACACCAAATCTGTTTGTTGTCTTCATGACCATCAGTCTGGCTTCAGAGCTGCCAGAAGCACAGAAACGGGTCTCCTGAACATCCGTGAAGACCTGCTCTCCAACCTCGACTCCAACACCCCGTGTATCCTCATCTTGCTTGATCTTTCTTCTGCCTTTGACACTGTCAACCATATCATCCTGCTCAACTGTCTCCATGATAACCTGGGTATAACTGGTCAGGCTGTGACGTGGCTGACCTCCTTCCTCTCCGACCGACCCTCCCAGGTCCAACTTGGGTCCTTCCTCTCTGATATCTTTTTCTCTACCTGTGGTGTCCCCCAGGGATCTAACCTTTCTCAAAGGCTGTTCAACCAATACCTGGCACTCCTTGCCCACTGCATCGCCGCTCTCTGCTCCAACTTTCAGTGCTATGCGGATGATACCCAGCTCATTTTCAGGCTACCTTCGGCCTCCTCCTCTCCTACCCTCATCTCCAACTGTCTGTCTGCTAACCAGGAGTGGTGTGCCGCCAATGACCTCTGCCTTACTGCCAGTAAGACTGAGATTCTACTAATTGGCACACCCACTCCCTCCTTCCCTGCAGCCCTGTGGTCGGCCTCTCTCAGCCCTCTTCCTGCTCCCACCTGCAAGGCTAAAAACCTTGCGGTCATCTTCGACTCCACACTCTCCTTCTCTCCTCACATCTCTGACATCTCTAAGAAGTCACACTACCAGCTGCACCTCTTCAGAGGTATTCTTGCTTTCCTCTGCTTCCCGCACAAGCGCACCGTCTCTAGAGCCCTGGTTCTCTCTAGGCTGCACTATTGCAACAGCCTCTATCTATTTCTGCCTGCCTCTACTATCCACCCTCTGCAACTTATCCAGACAGGAGCGCAAGACTTGTCCTTGGCCTCAAGCCCAGGGATCGTATCTCTCCAGGACTGAAATCTCTGCACTGGCTCCCAGTGGTTGCAAGTATTAAGTTCAAAACCTTCTGCATTGTCCACAAGGCCTTCAGGGGCCTGGGGCCGCAATATCTTCAACTCTCTCTTCCTAAATATCTTCCTTCTTGAGCTCTTTGCTCATCCGCCTCGAACTCCCTCAGGGTCATTCGCTTCTCCAAGCAACGAGTTGGTGGTAGATCTCTAATTTTGGCAGGGGCCTCCCTCTGGATAGCCTTCCTGCCTCCTGGAAACTTGAGGAGAACCACCTCCAGTTCCAAAAGCACCTCAAAACCTTCCTCTTTGCTTCTGCTTTCTCTTCCCCCTCTCCCCTGCTGAATTCCTTGCTGAATCTGCGCTGGCTACCTGGCCACCCTTTCTGACCTTAGGCCCAGGCCACACCTGCTCTGCCTCCCTGGCTTCCCCCGCACCTGGGGACTGTATTCTGTATCCCTACAGTCGCCCTACCTGCACTTATGTCTGCTCTTACCTTGTACTTGCCACCATCCGGCCGTTTTATTTATCTATTTATTCTACAATCCCATGTACTGCACTTTCCGCTCTCCCTTCCCACACGCACTTTCCCTTTCCCCCTTCCCATGCACTTGCGCAATCTGAATGACGCCTGGCGTAGTAAGATCGTTGTCTGTCTTCCCTCTGTTCCCCCTCCCTTGCCTCGTCGCGCCTCGAAACACTTGTGTATAGGCACGTTATAAATGCCATCTCTTATCATATCATATCATATATCATTGTCCACATATATAATGTCACCATAGATATAGTCACGGAAAACGGCATAGGCAACATTATATATGGGGACAAAATGGGGGTAAATGGGAGAGGGCATTGCGGGGGTTGACCCCGCTCCCTTTAAAAAAACAAAAACTGCAGGTTCCATATGATAATGTTGCCGCAAGAAAACCACGCCATTCATGCATGGCAACATTTTTGCAGGGACATTATCAAATGGAACCCTTCAAATATGGTTGGTGATCCATGCCCATGAGGATGGTTGCTGAAAGTTTTAATAAATTAAAATGTTTTGGGGGTTTGGATATGGATTTTATCGCTGATAAGTGTGGCAAACCACCAGTGGTGCAACAACCATTGGGCAGTAGGGCAGATTGGGCTTTAGCCCCCCACCCCCAGAAATGGTGGGTTATGTTGGCTTGACCAGGTTGACTTACAGAGCCGTAGAAGGACTAGACAGGACACAAGCAATAATCAGTGCCAGGGCTAAACAGTTCATAAAGGCCCTGCAATTACTACTGTAAAGCATTTAATTGTTAGCACCTGCCTTTGCATGCATACATATGTAGGAAATTGAAATCGTGATACAGTGGTAGTACTTGCATGTCAGCGGAGTGATTGCAAGGGGGTGGGGAGGGTAGTGGCCAGCTCATTCTCACAGGAGTTCTTGCAGTGTGCGGTTTCAGACCTGAAGGAGAGAGTTAATTGCTTGTAACATTGAAGCGGAACCCGAATAGTCTCTTTAGCGCCTGTAACACACTTGGATGCCCCCACACAAGTAGGTTTGCCCCTTCCCCACAATCTCTGAAGTTAGCCTGCTCCCAAAATTGGAAGGGGTAGTCCGCCCCGACCACTGCCTCTGTACCGCTCCCGGAATGTTAGGCTAGTAGCAACCCTACAGATCAGTGTGTACGGGATTATGTGGGAGTTAAACTTGCACTGGTGATGGATAGGCAACACGTTTGTGTGTCAGATACGGAATATATTTTTAGATGATGACCTTCTGTACCTTAGGTAGATGTGTAGTAAGAGAGTGGGCCACACACTTGTACATATTACGTGTTAGCTAATGTCAATTAGACCAAATCCACTAACGTGGACTGTCATATGTTTAAATAACTTAAAACGTATGTGAAAGTGCCTTGTATGCATACACCCGCAAAACGATGCATGTTCTGGTATCTTTTTTTTCCAATCTGCACCTTCCTGCATTCCTGCGCCCCTCTCCCCCCTTCCCCCAATTCCTTCATCCCACCGCGGCCATATGTCGACGCCCCCTGCATTCGCTCCCGCTCCCTTAGAGATGCTGCTCAGTGCGCGAGGACAGTACGTGCTGCATCGACAGACGTCTTCAATAATGCATCACAGGCCACGTGGCGCAGGAAAGATTACAGGTATTAGAGGCAATTTAGAATAAATCGGAAGCCCGCCGTTTCTGCCGAGCAGGCAATTAATCAAGTTACATAAAAACAGATGGGCTTTGAACGAACATTTCTCGGAGTTAAAAGGAGGTTTTGAGTTAACCTTTTTTAAATTATTTTTTTTTATTTTGATTCCTTCCTGTCTTTTTTTCAGCGATTTTCTTGGTAAATGATTATCCTTTTCTCAGAGGCTCGGTTAATCCTGCGCTGGGTGGCACCCAGCGCCTCGCGTGCCGGTGAACGTGTTATCCGTGCGTCAGATAAACCGGGCACATGGCTGCCCTTCAGCACGGCCCGCTAAACCTCGCGGCTCCCCGTGGGAACGACTCCCAGTGGGCGGGAACCTCCCGGCTCCCAGCGGGAACGACTGCAGTGGGCGCGGGAGATTAGTTTTACCTGCTCTCACATATCTTCGTTTTGTAGGGAGAGAGGGCAGGGGCTTGCTTTTGGACAGTGCTGGAAATTGACAAAATGTACTGAGGGAACTCACCCCACCCCCAACCCTTGGCACGGTGGGAAGTAATAGTCGGTGGGGTTGGATGGTCAGTGGTGAGGGCAGGATTGCGGGGCGGAGGTAGGCTTCGAATAATGTGGTTGCCCTGAATATAGTATGTTTGCTGCTTTGCATAAAACAAAGTGCATTTTGGAAACCTAAGAACGGCTGTCAATTTATCAAACATGTCTGTAATATTAATTCAAACGTGCGTTCCTTCTGAGCATGCAGTGCACCAGAGTTGTTGCTAGGAGGGGGCTGAAGGGGCTATAGCCCCGGGTCTTTTGGTTCTAGCCCTGATAGAAGCTCAGGTGCTACAACCAAAATGCAGGAGTCCCGCCAGTGCCGACATTAGATAGCACCGATCTTTTACAAGTATAGCAACACCCCTGCACTGCACACGGGGCTCATTTCATCTGTCAGGCTAGTCACCATGACAGTAAAATGTGCGCAAAGCTTTAGACCGCTTTGGACCACTTGATTATTTGAGTTTGGGCTGTCCTGATGAGCAAAGGACTAATTCCAGAGGCAGATTGTGGATGCTGCATATCGCTCAAGTGGCAGACGTCAAACACGCAGCATTAGCCAAAATCAGGTGCAGAGAGCATCCTCAAATTTGGGGGTGAGGGGATGGCTTGAGCTTTGGGCATTGGGGCTACAGGAATGGTGTTCTGGCCCAATTCCTTCCCTGCTTTTGGATGTACAGATAGCGATAAAATCTTAGACGTTAGCATTTTGTGAGTGGAGATTTATACCACCAACCTCAATGTAGGGCCATTTTAAGCACTTTTGGGGCCCTGGGCACGGACTTGTTTGGGGCCCCTCTCCACCAAACCAAAGGAATTAAGTGATCAAGAATATCTGAGCCGCCCCTGCCCCCGCAATCACAACCCCATAGGTTAATATGCTGCCTGAAAGCATTAAAAATAAGGACATTTACTTCCTTTAAGCCCCCTTACCCTCTTCCTTCTTGCTCTAATCAGACTGATAATGTTGACCTTCAAATGCTACTTGTTTATGAGTCTACGAAGAGGTTACTTCTGTTCTAGCATAGATACAGGAGACTTTATATCAATAGAATCCAGGAACGTAAGCAGCCTGTAGTATTAATGCAGGACTGTATGTAAAAGGTACATGTAACCCAGAATAAACAGATATCACATTTGCTGCCTCACAGAATGCAAACGTGCTCAAGCATTGATAGAGCAGACTAATTGGTAGGAAGGAGAAAGCTACACGTACCATAGCATGGATAGTGGATGCAGATTAGACGCTACCAGGAAGGTGTCTGTATCCAGACGGACTGAGATTATAAATGGGACATAGTTTTCAAATAGTGTTGCCATTAGAGATCAAAGGAACAAGTTCCTGTGGTGTGCAATATATCAATGCTCACTATTATAGTGGAAGCAACACTGTAGCCAGTGAAACCATGAGTGAGGCTGCTTTGAAGATCATACCCTGAGAAGTAAATCCCTTCTGTCTACCACCCCTTCCACTCAAATGGCCTACATAAGAAGAAAGATCAAGTAATGGGCTAAACGATGCCACCAGCATGCATGGTGGCAAACTTCACAGAAGACAGTACACTAATGTACGAGATATAAGATGATTGATAAGATCACTGCATTATCTGCTGCCAAAGCCAGGATACAAGCATGAATGCTTTGGTTCCAAATTCTTATACTTATTCATCTCTTCGACTAACTTTTATGCTCAATGTTGGAGGCGATTGCCTAGGTTTTACAACACCCCATTTGAGCACACCAATTTGTAGACCTTTACCAGAAGGATGACATGTTCGTTTTTATGGCAACTCCTATCTGGTGCAGGTATATTGCTGATTATAGCACCTGTTGTGCTGCAAGACCAAGTACATATGTAGGCAGGTTTATAAACTTTAGACCTAGGAAAGGCTCAGCCAGCCTTACAGGAATGTGCTATTCTAATCTTGAATAGGAACAAATATCACTGCAATGAGTGCTTAACACACTGAGCTAACTTCTGAACCATTGTGGCATTCAATTTACCAGTATGCATTTGAAATGTGGCTATTGCACATGATCAACATAATTCCCACAGAAAGGAAAGAATGCTACAGGAGTTTTGCCGCAAGGAACACACAAACTATATATACCACAGTGAACACAGAAAGCATTACATGATGAATTGATTGAGGTAAAGAAATGTGCTTTCCAAAACAGACAGGCAATAGGTATAGAGCCTCAGCACCATGCAATACAATATCCTTGTGTGTGTTATTTAAATCTGGTGAACAAAGAAATCTTACTAGTTTAGAACAGGCAGCCTTGCGGGGGCCCCCTCCAAGGTGGGGGCCCTGGGCAAGTGCCCCTTTTGCCCTCCCATAAAAACGTCCCTGCCTCAATGATGCTGCGTATGAGAAGAAATACTTTCAATATATTTTGAAACAGAGGCAGACATTTCTACCTGATAATCCATGTAAACGGGGGTTTGTAGAGCACGGTTATCATTGCTATGACTTTTCTAATCTAACTCTCATTTTCTTACTCCCAGCAGCCTAACATCTGGATGCACAGTTTTCCACTCCACGTACAAGCCTACGCTCTCTGATACTACTACATTGGCGATTTGTTGTAGTGTAAAAGCATATTATCATAATGTTACTTTGCAAAATGGAACAATTGTTATGTTATCTTACATTTGTGTTGTGTCTCCTGCTTATTTTATGGCATCGAAGCCCTTTGCCTGTCCGAGAGGCAAATGAGAAGTATGATAGAATATTCAGTAGTGGAAGGAAGAAGCAAAGTCAGATTGATAGTTGGGATGAGGGCGGGGGCAAGATAGATGTCGGGCATGGCCTCTGATATTGGGTTCCTTGCATCCCCCACAATTTGCTAGGTGGTGATAACATCCTCCCAGAGGACAGCTGGTGTGCGGTTGGAGTTACAGAGATTTACAATTCGCAACCTCAAGGTGAAGATGCTTACAAAGTTATTTCAACTGAGATCCGAGATAGAAGCAGAATTGGCCAGCCTATTTTCAACAACGAATTCCAATTTCCACCCCAGATTGACCATGTTCACTGCAGTGCTGTCTGTATTGTCGTATTTTTGACCTTAAGAAAGACTTGTCGCTTTATGTGCTGCTGCGTGCTAATTAAGCACAATGTTTATGGTTTATTATATTTTTATTCTTTTATTGGTTTATTCTTGTTTTCTTCTTTTTTCAGTACACTTTAATCCTGAGCTTTTGTTCTCCTGTGAAACACCTGTGTATCGCTCCTTGAAACACTTGTGTATATGCGCGTTATAAATATCATATCACATCATATCATGCTGATTGGTTGTTCCTAAACATGGAAAATATAGGGTACACGGTACACGGCTGGGTTCTTTATGGTCCATGATAGATAAGTATATATGATCCATAACATAACAATAAACTAAGGTTTTTTATGAAAATTCAGGGAAAAATGTATTTCTGGAAGTTACTCAGGTGAAATGAAGAGCAGATTACCAATGATCAAGGTGCTTTAAACGCTCATACATACATGTTTCAGTGATAACATTTGCCAGGTAGCAATAGTTGGAGAGAGTAGATTGCTAAAGGTTGAACCTTTTGATTGTATTCTCTGCAAGACGGTTAGAGATGTTCAGATTGCAGGATAGGAGATGTTTGAAATCGTAATTTCAAATAAATAGCGTATATGCAATGAATTATGAAAATGTGAAATGTTATCTACAGAAATGAACACATTACTGCACTGTAGAAAGTTGTATTCGAATATGAGATTTGGAAAGCTAGCTGCAACCATTCCAAAAAAGCTAGTCAAGTACAAAGGGCAGGATTATCTCACTCCTGCATTCTCCTCAACCAATCATGTTTGAGAGTTTCTTATCCACAGAACAATGTGTGCAATGTTTATCATTGGAGTACCAGCCTCCAGCTTAGCCAGAGGCAGGGCATCCTTGTGAAATTCTTAGCTGAAAAACACATATGTGTGGGCTCCCCGCAACATAGGCTCTTGCAGAATGGAAGCTTTGCAAGCTTGCTTCTTTTAATGGGGCATCCAAAGTATGGTACTGCAAGAGGTCCCAGGTGATGACATTTCTTCTTCAGACCAGCTAGGCGTACGATACGATTGGAGGAATCCTCTGAGCAAAGTTGGCCATCAATAGAAAGTGTGTATGGGGCTGCACTGAGCTCCATCAAATTGTCAGGCAGTGGATTGTCCTGGGATCTGGTAACTAGGAGACGAGGACGGGTATCGGCACTTGGTCATCGTCAGTTACCACTGGTCCAACATTGGAAAAATATGCTCACCGCTTCCAAGGTCGATGAATGTATCTTGAAGCTTCTTCAGGGTGAATGAAACAGTTTCCAGTCAGGCATTAACCCCACTCTTTACCAGAGAACAATGTGCACCGGGTATGCAGCCTGTCACCTTGCAGTACCATTGTTTTAAGAATTTGGGGAGGGACGGGGTGCTTTTTCTGATGTGGATCATTTCAGTCATGCATATGGATGGATTTTACAAGGGGAGCCACCAGCACCCTAAACGCTCTAAGATCTGTCAAAAGACAGATAGGTTCTCCAGGGTGGGCAGCACAAATGGGACAGTGACAGGATGAAGAGTCCTTCTAGCAGTAGCTGAGGGCTGTGTCCAGCTGAGATCCAGTAACAGGTGTCAGTGTCATTTCAGCTCAGATCCAGTAACAGTCATCAGTGTCATTTCAGCTCAGATCCAGTAACAGGTGTCAGTGCCATTTCAGCACAGATCCAGTAACAGGTGTCAGTGCCATTTCAGCTCAGATCAGATCCAGTAACAGTTGTCAGTGTCATTTCAGCTCAGATCCAGTAACAGTTGTCAGTGTCATTTCAGCTCAGATCCAGTAACAGGTGTCAGTGTAATTTCAGCTGAGATCCAGTAACAGTCGTCAGTGTCATTTCAGCTCAGATCCAGTAACAGTTGTCAGTGTCATTTCAGCTCAGATCCAGTAACAGTTGTCAGTGTCATTTCAGCTCAGATCCAGTAACAGTTGTCAGTGTCATTTCTGCTCAGATCCAGTAACAGGTGTCAGTGTAATTTCAGCTGAGATCCAGTAACAGTCGTCAGTGTCATTTCAGCTCAGATCCAGTAACAGTTGTCAGTGTCATTTCAGCTCAGATCCAGTAACAGTTGTCAGTGTCATTTCAGTCGAGCCAAGACTGCCTACACCCAAACTGTTCATGACGAAGCAAACAGGAAGTACACACGTTTTTATGTTTTTTTTTGTTTTAGGGTAAGCTAAAAAAAACCGATGCAAAACGTGTTTTCAGATCGTTATCCATACAATCACCACCACCAGTGCAATTGAAGGATTAGGCGCAAGATAGGCGTTGCATCCTTAGGACATAAGATAACCATACCTGTCTGCGTCAAACTGCTCACACAGTCTCTCACATACAATTACCTCACAGACAAAATGGTGTTACTGCACACATGGTGTCAGTATTTAATCCAAGAGCCATGAAAGATAAATACAAATACTTTTATTTTGTCAATATTTTTGGTGATTATAGTGATTATTTTATTGTAATGTGGGCATGTTTAGTTTTTCTGGGCATGATGTTGTAATGGCTATACTATATGTTCCATTAGATAATTTTGTATCATGTCACAGTATTTTCTGCCAAGTGTTATGTTTCTTAATAGATTATTCAAGGAGAGGTGGGCAGTCATCATGGCACATTTTCAAGAGAAGGTTCATTTATTATGGCACCATATCATCGAAGGAAGTTTTTATCAAGACACAGTAATCCGAGGTAAATTTCCCATGGCACAGTTTTCTGAGGAGAGACATTCTTTCATTGCAAAAGCATAGGTGCTGCATTTCTCATTAGGGCATGGCGTAAAGCGCTATATGAACACAATAAACATAAACATAAGCATCAAGGCACTGCACTCTGCGGGGAGTAATTATCATACAAGAATATTTGCAGCTTTCTTATTTTTCATGGCACAGAATCCTGCTTGTAATACGACAAGGGACTGCATTCTTATGAGAGGAGATGCATAACTTTGACGTAGTGATTAGGTCTTTGACCGTTCATAATAACATCACAATAATATGTTTTTGCCTACTGTGACCGATTAGGCTGCACACCTAAGACACTAGTTAACTAGTGGTTCACTAAGGCACACGAAGAGACACATAGGGGGTAATTCATGGATTATTTGTGCCGAAGAAAACGGGATTTGTGCGCCATTCTGCTCGCAAATCCCCATTTGTTAAACAGGGATTTGCGGGCAGAATGGTGCACAATTCCCGTTTTTTTTCCCAGTGCAAATAATCCATGAATCAGGGCCTCACTCGTATCATTAAGTATGCAGTTGTAGCTCATGCCTTTTATTCTCTCCCGTTCTAAAATTAACCCTACCTAAGTTTACTCTCTAGCCACAGCTAAACAGAATCTACATGTACTTATTTATTTATTTATTTATTGTGCATTTGTAAGGCACTTATGCAACGTGTAAATTGTGTTTCAAAGTGCCAACAGGGCAACAGGGAGGGGACATGGCAATGAAGAACAAATACACCAATGAAAGATAAAGGCGGACCTACTGGGCGTTGTGAGCATTCAGAACTTGTAAGTGGAGAGGGAGAGAAGGGATGAGGGAATGGGGAGTAAGTGCTAGGCGTATCAAGAGGGAAGTGCTAGGGAGTGAGCAGAGTGCATAGGTGGAGTGGTCAGCCGCCAAAATAAGTAAGTGCATGCTTGTGATGACATAGGCCAGTGGGTGCCAAGGCAAAGTGCTGGGAGGGGTGGAGGCTGTTGGCGATTGGGTGTGTGAGGTCAGGACCCAGGAGGACACATAAGGGCCCTGGTCATCAATCTCAACATCTGTGTGATTTAACAGAGGAGGGAGGAAGGGAAGGATGAGGTGAAAAGGAAAGTCTTGAGGAGCTTCCGGAGTTTGAGGAGATCTGGCTCAAGACGAGGAGGAAGTGGGGGGCTGTTACATAGGAGGGAGCCTGCTGAAGAAGGAGATTGGCCACAAGTTCGCTGTTTAGTGAAGCCCTTAACACAGACAGAGTTGGTGCTGGGGGAACATAAAGATGTGGAGGCAGAGTATTTAGTGAGGAGAAGTTGTAGATAGGGTGGTCCCCCGCCCCAGAAAGTCTTGTGGATGATGCAGAGGGATTTGAATTGGATACTTGTAGCAACCGGGAGCCAGTGAAGAATATCTCTAGATATGTAACCCCAAAAGAGATTCAATGGTCACCAGTTTGAATGTTCAGTGATCCACAATTATTTTCTGGCTTCTTTTTTGTTTTTGTTTTTATTGTGTTACATTCTAAAATACATAAAATAAGTTTAAACATTTCACATTAGTAATTCCACATGTATAAAAACAGAAGAAAGACCAAAATATACAAATACATCTACAAAAACATTCTTGTCACTTTTGGCTGATGAACGAAAATAAACCCTCCACAAAAAACCCCTTTCCGTATATCCCTCCGACTCAACATTCACCAACAGCGTCCTAATTTATATTGGACCCCAAAATAATGGAGGAACTTGTTTCCGTTAGCAATGTACGTTTGCTTGAAGTAGGAATCAAGTTTAACATGTCCTACTTGCCTGTTAGGGCCTTCCAGACTCCATTAGGGCAATGGGGCATGTTATTGGACAGCCTGCCATCCCTCACATTACCCTAAAGGGTGAACTTCAATCTTCTCCACATGAATTTACGTAAATGCTCAAATGTTTGCGGGACCTCAGACCTCCTGAAAAGCAGGCGTTCTTAAGGAATATCTGAGCTAGTAGCACCAGAGGTATAAGCAACAGGAATATGTGGTATTCGCACGCTTATCTTTCCACTAGTATTATGGCACCTCAATTTTAAGTTTGATTCTGATTCTTATTCGTGTTAATTCTTCTCCTGGAAACCTCCTCCCATCCCCCCACCCCCAGCTTCTCTACATGTGCAACTAAATGATAGCTCAAAACGTCACTGTTCTGTTTGAAAACCACTCTTACAGTTTATTTAATAATTTCCCCCTCCGAATAATTCAGCTCAAACCAGTGCATGTGAACGGATACCGTCAACTTTCAAAATTCATTAGACGTTATTTGAGAGCATTAACATTTCATTGAAATCTTCTCAAGATGAACATCATGTGGCTTGAAATACACAATACGGATGTCACAAGTTTCCTCTGATCTGGATGGTTCCAGATCCCTGTTCAATATTCTCTGGTTTCCCATTTTATTCCTTGGGATGGATCAGAGGTCAGAGATGGGACTAGATCATTCATCTCGGGTTTTGCATACAGTGTGGTGTGCACATCTGAAGGCCTGGCGTGTATCAGATCACTTAAACGGCACTGGCTGCAAGGTAGGGGAATAGATACAATGTTGTCCTGTGCTTTTGTTTTTACAGTGGTTTCATATTCCCTGTAGTGTCCTGATTACGGCCTGTGGGCGCTATGCACAGTATGCATTTATTTATTTGTTTTAGCATTTGTATAGCACACTTAACCCTTGGGGGTCAGGGCACTTGCAGCCTCCGAGAATGTTACAGTGAGATAGCAGAAGGGGTGCTACAAGTGAACAAGTGAAGTAGGAAGGTTTTCAGGTTCTTGCGGAACACAGTATAGAAAGGCTCCAATCATAAGGTGGGTGGAAGGTCTTTCCACAGAGTGGCAGCAGAGATGGGGAAGTTGGAGTCTCTGGCTTTAGTTCACTTGAATCTAGGAATTCAGAGGAAGTTGTCATAGCCTGACGGAGTTGACCTAGCTGTGGCTGGTTTGGATAGTTTTTCGGAAAGGTTGCCTGGGGCGGTGTTGTCAAGGCAGCGGTGGGCGATGGTGATGATCTTAAATTTGATTTGTTCTCAGATTTGGAGGCAGTGTGCTGCTCTCCTGGCTGTGGTGATGTGATCACTTTTATTGAGCCCCAGAGCGGATCTCAGGGTGTTGTTCTGAATTGTTTGTAATTTGTTCACATTTTGCCCTGAGGTGCCTCCCAGGAGGGCATTGCAATAATTTTGTTTTGACCAAATAATGGCCCTAACAATGTTCAGACAGTTGTCAGTTGAGAGGAAGGGTCGGCACATGTTGATAAGTTTGTTCACGTAGGCAGCTGAGGAGGCAGTGGTGTTGATGTGCCGGATAGTGATAGCGTGGCATCGAGGTGGAAAACAAACAATTTGAAGATGTTGAGACATGGATGGGCTGACTGCCAATAGTAAACATCTCGTAGTTTGGGCTGAGCTTGACGGGGTGGGAGGGGTTGCCGACAAGGTGGAGTTCAGTCTTCTCATCATTGAGTCACAACCAGTGGGAGACCATCCAGCCTTGAATAGTTTCATACATGGCATTGATGTTTTGGGAGTACAGGCTGTGATCTCCTGTGAGGGCGATGAGGATCTGCATATCACCGGTGTAGTTTATATATTTGATATTGAGCAAGTGCAGGAAGTCAAAAAGGGTTTTGTATAAATGTTGTTAGAATGGGGAAGATGAAGTATCCTTGTGGCACTGCACAGGTGATAGCTTTGGGAATGGACGAGTGGTTGTCAGCAAATACTTGAAAAGTCCAGTTGGTCAAGAGGGATGCAACCCATCTGACGGCATTTGCAGAGAAGAAGGCTGCGGCGGGTTACGTGATGGCTGAGGATGGAGTGGTCTACCAAGTCAAAGGCTGCAGATAGGTCCAAAAGCATTAACAGAGACAGGGTGCCAGAGTCTCCAGTGTTGCCCAGCTGGTTCTTCAGATCCAAGATTGCTGACTCTGTTCCATGGCTATGCCGGAAGCTAGATTGACGTGGGCTTAAGATATAGTGTTGCGCAAGTTGTTGAATTTGGAGGTAGGCGGCCCGTTCTATTATCTACAGGAGAAAAGGGACTGTAGTGATGGGCCGGTAGTTGGTGGGGATTGAGGAGATGAGCAAAGGCTTCTTGAGGAGGGGTGAGATCCATGATTCTTCTAGTGAGTGTGGGACGAAACAAGAGGCAATTGAGGCATTCATGATGTCTGTGATTTGCAGAACGAGGAGGTCAGGTGATGAGGGGTGCCAGGCACGTGTCTGATTTGCACCTCGATGGTTTGAGGTACTTAAGGATGTCAGCAACCTCTGGCATCATGACAGGGTGGAGGCTGAAAAAGGGAGTGGCTTGCCTGTGCGGGTGAGCAATGATGGTGTTCTGGGGGTTAATTTAAGTAGATAGTAAATAACTATGATAGGAAATACAGTGCTCACAGCAGTTACCCATGTGTGAGCTGCCCATTCACAGCTCAAACGTAAACTGTAACAAAATAAACCTTTATTTCTTTTTCTAGCTGGGCGTGTCGCTCTTGCATACATTACAATGTGAGCCATTAAAGAGATGGAAGCCAGACTTTCTTCGAGGTATTCTGGAACTTGTAGTGCTGGATTTATCATGGGGAAATTCAGGACTACAAGTCCAACAATGCAAAGAAAAAATGCAGTGCCTGACTACCAAATTCGGGATGCAGTGGTACATTCTGGGTTGTGCATTTTTGTATAGAACATATTTCGGTCATTCCTTTTCTTTAATTAACAGTACTTTCAATTGTACAAAACATGTTTTTTCCTGTTAAGTTATAAAGGTGTTGCTCAAATTCCCAGCATACAGACCGCTGAGAGCTTTCCCTCACTGTGTCTTCTCCCCAAAGGCGACATTACCAGGTGAATAGAGAAAGCTGAAATGTGTCCATCTACATTTTAGCCTCGGGCCAGGGATGTCATTTCACCAAAATGCCAGGGGAAGCGGAAGTGACATCACACAACCCTTGACCTCTGATGACATCACATCAAGTGATGTCATTTAACACCACCCTGAAGTGACATCACGGGTACCGATGGAACCCAACCTTTCACCCCTTGACAAAACAGGAAGTGGCATCACATAGCATTGTTCCTAAATACATTACGATAGATATGGTTGCGATATCACTGTAATGTGATATATATTTCATACAAGAATTAATCAACATAGGCATCGTTAATATCAGTGTGTATAGGACCATATGACCAAATTACTTTGAATGCATGCAGACGTCCAATGCCAAATGATAATGAGGTGTTATTATAAAGAACTTACACTTAACCACTTTATATAGAATACATATACCTGCAATATCACCCAACTTGTGTTGGTGCTTATTTACAGACCTGAGATGCATGAAGAGCTGAGTTGATTTTGTCAGGATTTGAACCTGCAACCTGCATATCACACACACATTGCAGCAGCGAGCACTGAACCCACTGAGCTATCTTGACAGCTATAGCTATCTTACCCACTATAGTGAAATGAGCAAGTACATGTCTGAATGCTCTCAAAGTGAGAAAGCAAATTACACTTTTTCGTGGAAACCAATAAAGTGGTAATAGATTTAACAGCAGGCCCGTTGATCTGCAGGTCTGGTGCAAAATTGGCCAGATGTCTTGTTGGTATAATTCATACAATTGGGAGGGTTCATAACTGTGTATTAAAGAATTTAAAGTGGCACAGGGAAAGAAGTGCACTCACACGGCAACCCGTACTCTGGACACTTGTTACCTCATACATGCAAACAAACATCCTCAACAGCATGCCAGAGAGATAGGAAAGATAGACACGTTAGAGCAAAGTACTAATTGTGGCAATATGATATCAGGGGCCACTTGATGTGCTATGGTCAAACATTTCTACACTGTACAGAAGCTTTTAGGCACAAGGATTCTGTAGGTGACTGAGGACTCTGAGATGGAATCTCTTGTGATGATCGTAACAGAGACTGGCAGAAAAATCATGCTACAACTGCAACATGCAAAAAACAAAATACATATAGGTTTTGTCAGCATTATGAATTTGAGGTGTTTAAGAACAGACTAAATCAGTGACTCACCACCTGAAGTGTGCCTGAAATAAACCTTTAATGAGTCTAGGAATTATTGTATAGAATTCAAGAAAGACAAATTATTTGTTATTCCTATTCTTCTTTTTTAGGCTCACTGCTCAAAGTGTTACAATTGTGGAACCCCCAGGGCCTGAACAAGAAAGCCGGCCACTCCTGAAACAAAGAGCCCCATGATGCTGGCCAAAGACAAGAGGCCCATTTAAAAGAAAAAAAACTAAACTAAAAACACAATGGAGACCACAGGGGTAGTAAGGGCGGTCCCAAAATGACATCCCTGCCTCTTTAGTTTGGATTGTCACCCTGAACTGTTGGCTCCCCTGGAGAGGATCAGTTGCCATGTGGGACTTTTGTCAACTGCCTCCATATACCAGTGCTTTTTTATGAATTGTTGACCCAAACTTCTTTCCATACTTTATTTTAGGCTTCTTCTAATTTGCATTTCTTTCTTTCTTTCTTTCTTTCTTTCTTTCTTTCTTTCTTTCTTTCTTTCTTTCTTTCTTTCTTTCTTTCTTTCTTTCTTTCTTTCTTTCTTTCCATATTTCAAGCACAGAAATATCCCCTTGGGGTGTTTGTGATTTATTTACAATAATTTATAATTGGAATTGATCACCAAAATGGAATGACTGAAAAATAGTATTAGAGTGGTTATAAAGGCAGATGCCTTTGCACAAATTGAGAATAAAATTGAGTTATTGATTCTCCGTCACAATCTCACCTAGCACTTATTTTCTTCTGATACTGTACCTTTACCT
This sequence comes from Ambystoma mexicanum, assembly GCF_040938575.1. Classification (NCBI taxonomy): domain Eukaryota; kingdom Metazoa; phylum Chordata; class Amphibia; order Caudata; family Ambystomatidae; genus Ambystoma; species Ambystoma mexicanum. The sequence goes on along the minus strand of NC_090925.1, from coordinate 1,022,166,382 downwards.
ATCAAATTGAGATTGTTTTTCACTCACAGTCATGCAGAGGTGCTTTGTGGGATTACTTTGCTGCAGCCACTGTAGTGGGGGTGGGGTGGCGGGGGCTGGAGCGTGTGCTCTTCAACCACACCACGAGTTGCCAAGTGGTTCCATGTCATGTGTGACCCTTCAGCCCGAGCATACATTCAGTGTCTGGAGCTGAGTGTACAAGTGAAGAAAGAACCCCAGTGATCACTTTGCATGGCACACATGCATGCGCCATTGCTTGTCAGATTGAGTAGAAAGGAATGACTGAGTGAGTGGTGTGGAGGCAGTGACAGGCGGGAATCTACATCTAGAGTTTGTAACTAAGTGTGCCATCTTTGCGTGTCATGTGCACACACCTGCTGTTTGCACTGACAAGTCTTATACATCATTTTAAGCAAGACAACACGCTAAGAGGCTAGAACTAAGAGTGCCATTTTCTATGGCCAGTCCACATACGTATTGGTTGCTTAGAAAGTTCTATGAATATTTTTTTGGGGAAATGGAAAGTCTTAATAAATATTTTGGCAAAACATTGTTTTAGACATTATTTTGTAAATGAAAATTCATAGCAATCTGTTTAGACAAGAGTGTGTGATCAGTGTCTGTAACAGAGACTGGTATCGTTTTGTGTCCAGTTCACATTCTTGTTGTTTGCATAGAAAATTGTAACAATCCTGAGGAAACATAAAATCACATTTGGCGGGTACAATAAGTGAGTGTCCCATCACAGTACAAGGGATGGGAGCACCCCAGTGACCCCCTTGATGTCAAATCAATTAGAATAGATTTTAAAACTATTTTGGTGGCAGTAGTAGGCTGGAGATGGTGGTCGGTCAAAATATCGAAAAAATAATCTCGAATGACAAAAAGGTCGAAAAAGAAATCTCGAAAAAAAAAAGTTGAATATTTCTTGTTTTAATTATATATTTATTTTGGGGTCCGGGATTAAAAAAAATTGTTAAAAAAAATGTTAAAAAAAGGGAGGTTGGGGGGGGAACCCCCCCATTTCGAATAAAAAACATCATATTTGAGATTTGTAAATTCGGTATTATGACCATAAACCTCTGGAGATAACATTCAAATGTCTGTAACTAAGTGTGCTGCCTTTGTGCAGCCTGTCCACACACGTGATGATTACATAGACAAGTCTTAGCATTTTATTTTCCCAATATAAAGTCGCTAATATCGTTTTACCAAAGAACAAGTGAAGTGGGAGAATGGAAAACCAGGCTCCCGTCCTTCACCTCTCGCGCTTGGCCCAGAGGGTCACGGCCCAGACACCCGCCACGAGAAGAGTTTGTCCATTTACCAAACGACCAAATACCCTGGTACAGAAACATACGGATGTGTCCAGCTGCCTGTCCAACGGCCCGCACTGGCCATGCCGACACCTGCGGTTCGGAACAGCTAGACTAAAATCCACACATCGTTAGAGATGCCATGACGACCTAGACAACGGGAAGCACGTCTGTACTAATATACACACTGAACATTTCCACACCAATCTACACGAAGAACATACTCAGTGCTCTGACATAGGTGACAGGCATATTCACGGACGTGCATCTTTATTATTTTTATATAGGCTTTCAGAATGCAGAAACGCAAGACGCATCATGAACTCATCTATAACGCCGCTTGCTCACGCTTCTCTTGAAACCCGTTACCACCATGAGAGGTATAATAGATACGCGATATTGGTCTTGGAAATATATGCTATTATAACCTAAAAGCACCTATGCACCAAACGGACTATTTATGCACCAGGCCAAAGTAGGCCTCAATCAAGAGCTCCCGTGGACATTAACAAAGCAAAATTCAGGTTGCTGATCCCGCAGAATAAGCCTGGTGGAGCAACCAGCCAAGGTCGCAATGTTGCAAACCCACATCCAAGAACAAATCATCAAAGGCACGATGTTGCAACCTCGCACTCCGCGTACCAACGTTAAAGTCATATCTACAAATTAAACCAGACACACGGTAGAAAAGCAATATTAATTGTGCAGGATCCTGCCTCAAACACGGTCCCGCCTCACGTGACCAAGCCGAACCTGACGAGATGCCAAGGCCCAGGAGGAAAAAGGCGTCTGGGTCCCTCGCTTCGAGACATAGGCCGATACACTTGAAAGGCTCAATGGACATCTGCTGCAGTGGGAGCGGTCAGCCTTCCACCTATGAATAAATCCTCACATTGTCTGCACGTACCCATATTGAAACATTGTTGCAAACACAGGTACACCGAGAGCTGGGAACAACGGTGGTCCCAGGCTGGGGAGCTCACGGATGCACCAATCAGAACATGGGGTTCTTATCTCAGACGTCAGTAACATTAGCCAATCCTCAGGAGTCCTCATGTAACAATTTTTATGTATCTAATTGAAGGGACAACCCAGATATACCACCTGACTACATCTTAACCACTAATATCATTCTCTATACGTATACTATACTAACCCTACCACTCGAGCAACCAATTACGAGTGGCAATAGGTTTTTTGTTATCTTTCTGAAGTGACGCAAGTAGCGCGTCATATTACAGTAAAAAGGGCCTGCGAGCCCCACGATTGTGTGTGTGTCAGGACGGACGCGTACGCTCCTTGACCCATCCCTGCCGTTTGCATAATAAACAGCAGAAGTTGCCTTGCTCCTTGTGTGTGCCTCATACTCTGTCTCGGCCCGAGATATACAAGGGAGGAGTTGGGGCCTCCCTGCCCGGAGGTCTGCGGACGGCCCGGCCGACCCCGGCAGAATTTCCCCCCCGACAAGTTGGAGGCACTGCTGAGATCTGTTTAAGATCAACTTTTATTTTTAGTTTTTCCAGGCACTCCCGTTGCGAGGAGGCCCGGCGGCGCGGCCCCCTCTGCCGTTGCCCCCTTCTGAGGACTACAGGACCATCGCGGAGCTGCGAGAGGACCGGACAGCGCAATCCGGATATTGGCCCTCGGGAGCCGGTTGAGAAGTATCCCGCCCGCAGTCGGCGAGTGTCCAGACGTGGTCCAGACGAGGGGAGGTGGCGAGCCGCTTGGAGGGGTGCACGCAGTCGAGCGGCCCTGCATCGAGAGAACTTGGTGAGCATGACACGCACAACAAGCAATGCGAAATTGTGAGGGAGGGGGAGGAAGTAAATAAGGGAGGAGGGAGGTATTGTAAAGCGGCGAAGGTTTAATTGAGTGTTGCTAATGGAATGAATGGTAGCGAAACGAGGGGGAGAGCCGGCGGCTAACGTTACGCAGAAGAGGGGGGCGGGGAACGAAAACATCACGTGCAGCCGCTCGTAGCAGTGAGCTAACGTTACGCGAAAGAGGGGGGCGGGGCACGAAAACATCACGTGCAGCCGCTCGTAGCAGTGAGCTAACGTTACGCGAAAAAGGGGGGCGGGGCACGAAAACATCACGTGCAGCCGCTTGTAAGACACTGATTGGCCTAAATTTCGACTACGTGTGAGGGTGGGTGTGTGATTTCCTACGATTTGATATTTATTATTGAATGAGTAGATGAGGTTCCCTATTGTTCGAGCAAGAAACTCGATAGGTAGATGACGTTTCCCTGTGGGCGGTGGCTAGTTACGTAGTTGCCCAAAACGGAAGATAATTGGCTGGTTAAGCCCTCCTGTTGAGGGGCGTATCACACGCGAGGCGACGCAGCGTGTGCAGTCCGGTTATAGTATTGATGAGATTACCTTGTTCCAGGAGAGACAGGAAGACAGCTGTGGGGTTAGCGGGATAGATTGTAAGTGTATTTTGAATTTAAAGAACATAACACGAATATAGTAGTAACGGGAAGAAATAGGTGACGTCACCAGTAGGGATTTAATAGGATATCACGAGCACAAGGAGCGTTGGGTTTAAGAGTGGTGGGGAGGAGAAGGATGATTAAGGAGTTGATACGGAGATAAACGAGATAAACGATAAACCAGTGGATCGAAAGAAGGGAAAAGGGGCGTGGCTGCGCACGGAGAACGCCGGCCACGGTAAATGTAAAAGGGGGGAGAGAACGAAGAAACAGGACGACTGTATAAGATCGTCGTAAGGGGTACGCAGCCGCAGGGGGCAGTGTGCGCTTCGGCCGCAGGGGGCCGTAGGGGAAGGAATATAATATAACATCATATTAATTACTACCGCATAATTTGTCAAAGGATTGTCGTAAGTCCCCACGCTTGCGGGGCGAGGTAAGCAAATACAAGGTTGTATATTGTAAACTGTTAGTAAGGGGAAGGGTAACAAGGGGAGTACAACCATGTCATATGGGAGAGGGTTGGGAGAGTGGGGGAACACCCTCACCACCCCACTACAGCACATATGCACGACACTGCCACCACACAGGGAGAAGTTAATTAAGTACAGTATAGAGTGGACCCAGGGGACGGACAACAAGATGTTAACACCATGGCCGCCTAATGGTAGTTTCGATCCATACGCCCAACACTCACTACTGAACCATCTACACAATACGTACAAGGGGAAGAAACTGGCAAACCATGTGGAGATGTTTAACTTATGGAGGATGTTCCAGGGGTCTCGACCAGGTAAAAATGGAATGTTCACTATGGGGGAAATACCGGAAGAAAAGGAGATTAAGAAAGAAGGAACGGGTGGGGAAAGGGAGTGCGAAATAACGAAAAACACGGGGAACGAAAGACAGGGAGGAGAAAAGGGTGATAAATCAGACGACATAAAAAAGGAACAGAGCAATGAGATACCCATAACCCCGGGGGTGAAAACAGAGGGAGGAGGATTGTACCCTTTAAGAGAACTAGGAGAAATAGAAGGACAGTTAAGGGCGGCTGAAGGATACTCAAACCCGACATACAGCCCACCACCATATGTGACTCATGGGAAGATACCAATGGGGGAAGGGAGAATTAGAGAAGAGCAGACTGAAGAGATAGGAGAGGATGAATGGGTAGCTGCACAGATATTGTTGAAGTTACGAGGCTCACTAACTGGAGAAGAAAAGGAGGCGGTAAGGAGAACAAACGAGGATAGTGCTAGAGAGAGTGAAATGAGGGGAGAGGAGCTACTACGGCAGAAGGAAGAGATTTTGGAGGAAAGATTAGCAAAACTAAGGGATGAGCAGAATGAACTGATCAAACAACTTGAGAGGGAGGAAAGAGAGAGAGTGAGGAAAAGGAAAGAAGGTAAGGACGAATTGGAAAGATTAAAGGAACGAAGCGAGGAACAAAAGAGAGAAGCTGAAAGGGTAAAAGCAGCAGCAGATAGGGTATCAAGAGTAGTGATGAGAGAGAAGAAGAAGGAAGAAGAAGAAACGGAAAAAGAAATGGAAATATGGAGGAGGAGGATAATATCTGAAACAGCTAAAAAATATGAGGAGGGGAAGGTAATAGAGAATATAGTGGAAAGAGAAAGGGTGAAACGGGAAAGGAAGAGGGAGGATGAAAGAATATTGGAACAGATGAGCAACGAAGTAATGGAGGAATTAAAAAGGAAAAGAGAGGAAAATAGTAAGGAAATGGAGGAGAGAAGGGAAGAAGGAAGAGAAGGGAGGGGTGGTGTGAGTGAAGGATGGGGAGATGTATATAAAAATAGGGAGGTAGCAACGACATTAGCACTAGGGGGGAGAGTTGGTAACAACGGAAGGGGAGAAAGCGACCTAATAGATTTGAAAACAGTAACAATAAAAGGGAAAAGGGCAGAGTGGGGGATGGAATTTATAAATGATTTTTGCAGTGAGGAGGAAGAAGGAGTGGAGAAGGATGGAAGAAAGAGTGAAAGGGAAAGCTTAGATAAACTGTACCTCACTAGAACAAACATAGATTCGCCCTGGATAAGTAGAAGAGGGGAGGAGCTGGAGAGAGGTAAGGAGGAAAAGAAAAGAATAGGGGAAAAACAAACGAATGAAACCACGCCACCCACATCCCCATCACGCCGTCCTCCCACGTCACTACCTACATGTTCAACCACTGCACGCTCGCTGCACAGAATAAAGCTCGCGCCCTTCATGAACGAACTTACCCCTTATGCATGTCGGCTTAGGGACCTCCCTAGTCGCAGGCAAGACAGACAGATAAACATACCCATATTGAACACAGGAAATGATGAAAGAAGGGGATCGGAAGAAGAGGGAGGTAGGGGCAGAGGTAGTAAGGAAGAATTTGAAGTAGTAAAAGAAATAGGGGAAGAGGAGGGGTATGAAGACTCAATACCATGGAGCTTAAAGGGCCACACAAGACAGAATTTAATGCCACTACTGGAAAGAGGAGGGGTTAGACCACAGTATGTACCTTGGAAACATACGGATAAGGAAAATATAAAATGTAGGCTCCCATCACTAAGTGGAGGTGCGGGTAAGTGGATATATGAAATGGAAAAACACACCGCAGGACAGAAACTGGCAGTAGGGGATGTGAAGGTCCTGTTAATATCAATATTAGGGGATAGAGCGGATGACATTTGGAAAAGAGCGGGATTCCATGGGGTGACAATAACAAACACCTCGCATGATGGGGCACCATTTGCAAACTGCAGACATGCACTATGGCAGGCACTGAGAGTGCAGTACTCAGACACATCAGACATAGGAGCCATTACTTCCCGTAAGATGGGTGAAACTGAGGATCCTGTTGATTATATCCAGGATATTCAAGAGAAGTGGCGCATGGAAACTAGAGAACAATGGGACAAAACACCAGCCATATTTTATCATATACTAGTACAAGGGCTCCCAGAAGGAGTTCAGAAACAGCTAAAGAAAGTAGTAGGAATGGAAGCAAAACCGTGGCCAGAAATACAACTAACTATAGTACATCACTGCAGGACATGGCAAGGGAAAATGAAACAAAAGGAGGAGGACAGGAAAACGGAAGAGGCCAAATTAGTACAGAAAAAACTTACTAAATATACGATGGAAGGGGCACTAATAACTACGCCCACACCAATGGCCCAAAGCCCAACGCAAGTAGTGGCTGCACAAGATCAAGCTCAAATAGCACCCCCACAAGGTGTAATACAGCCTCTGCCATTACAAACACCGAACATGGGAGGAGGGTACCCAATGCAAGGAACTGGGTATTATAATTTTAACAGGGGAAGAGGAGGGTTTATGAGAGGAAGAGGATATGGATATAATACCCAGCAACAGGGTGGGGGACTTAGAAATTACTACCCCACAGGGCAACCCGTATACCAAGACAACACAGGGAGCTTCCCATGGCAAAGCAGGGAACCACCCGTGTGTTGGAGCTGCGGACTGTTGGGGCACATGTCACGTACGTGTAGGGTCAGGCCAGGAACACCGGCATGGAATGAACAAGCACAACTTAGGACATCACAAGAACAACAGGGCATGCAACAACAGCAGATGTCACAACAAGATAATGACCAACAACAACAAACACGACAGCAACAAACTTATTCACCGCCACAACAACAAGTGGCGTTAATACAACCACCACCACAAAATGAACGAACACAGTTGGGAGGGGTGTCGGTGTTAGGGCACAACCCTTACACAGGGAATGGCCAATCATTGTACCCCCAATAGGCCAGCCCACAGACGGCCTTGGTGTGTCCCATCCTGTCAATAACACCCAATAGTGCGGAGGAGCCACGCATAGAGGTAACGATAGGTGACAAAAAATTATCATTCCTTGTTGACACTGGGGCAACCCGGTCTTGCATAAGGGAAGGTAAATTTAAGATGTCAGGCGAAGCCATGAACACCCAAGGATTTTCTGGGGCTAAAGGGTTGGTTCCATTTACTGATAACGTTCCGTTATCTATTGGTGATTACGATCTGTCAGTTCCACTTTTGTATTATAGTGCCTCGCCAGTAAATATACTGGGGAGAGACATAATGAACAGATTAAATATGACGATCTCATTTACAGAGGATGGCATAATTTGTTCTACTCCGGGGATTAACATGCTCGCAGCACAACAGATTTTGCAAGCATACTGTGGACAGACAGCGATTAGGGCGGAGCCACTGGATGGCGAAATATTCCAATATGGCACAGACATGGCACTTGCATGGATGCCAGGGATAGAAGGGAAAATATGGAGGAGGCCAGGAGCCTATCTATTCCGACCAGAAACACCAGCTAATGAACTGGAAGGAAAGGTGTTTGCAGTGGACATTGAGAGCATTATTGCAACAGCTGATTATGTTGCTGTGCACGCCCAAGATAAAGAAGGGAAAGCTTGGAGGGCGGTGATAGCACTAGCGGAAGGATGTAGGCTGACTCAGGTGTCAGATGAAGAGCTGTTCTCAGAAGAAAAGGAAGAAAATGAAATGGTGTTCATGATGAGTGTAGAAATATGGCTACGAGTGACTCACAAACAAGTAGCACAGAAAATTGCAATGGCACTTGAGGCACCAGCAGGCACCCCAGTCCCATTTTTTAAAGAGGATATGTCAAAGGTGCCGAAATCATTATGGACCATTAGCCCTTATGATGTGGGATGTATAAAAAGCATAGGGGGTGTACGGATAAAATTGAAAAAAGGTGCCATACTACCAAGAGTGAAACAGTACCCATTGTCAAAAGAGGCAGATGAGGGCATATATGAAACCATAACGGCCCTTATAAACAATGGAATATTGGTCCCCTCAGAATCCCCATGTAACACAGCTGTGTACCCGGTGCGCAAGGCTAAAGGGGGGTCTTGGCGCTTCATACAGGACCTCAGACCCCTTAACAACATAGTAGAAGCAGAGTATCCAATAACAGCAAACCCGGCCACAATATTGTGTGGCATTCCAGCAGAAGCATCACGATTTACAGTGATTGACCTTAAAAATGCTTTTTTCTCAATACCATTACACCCAGACTCACAAGATTTGACAAGCTTTACTTACCGAAATACAAAGTGGAAACATACCAGACTACCACAGGGGTATTGTGAATCACCCTCAATTTTCAATAGAGTAATACAGATGGATTTGGGTAACGTTGAGATGGAGAGCACAGTGTTACAGTATGTGGATGACATAATAATTTGCAGTACAAACGAAAGCAAATGTAGAGAGGACTCCTTAAAAATGTTGACAATATTGGCTGAAAAGGGGTATAAGGTAGATATGGAAAAGATACAATACTGTCAGGAACAGGTACTTTACATTGGCCAACTGATATCTCAACATGGAAGAAGGATTGCACCACAAAGAGCACAGGCGATCTCAAGCACTCCCGTGCCACAGACTGTGAGAGAACTGCAGCAATTTCTAGGGCTGTGCAACTATTGTAGAGCATGGGTATTTGATTATAGCTCATATATAGGACCCCTGCTTGAGGGGTTGAAGGAAGCAAATAAAGGGGAGAAAAAGTTGGGATGGACTATGGAAATGAGGGAGGCATTTGACGAATTAAAGGACGCGATATCAACTGCTCCAGTACTGGCATCCCCAGACTATGAGCGACGTTTCTTTATATTTTCACATTGTGACTCAGCAGTGATGAAAGCAGTGTTGGCCCAAAAAACTAGCATGGGCTATAAACCAGTAGCATTTTATAGCGGTCACTTAGACCCTATAATGTTAGGACACTTCTCTTGTGAACAAGGTCTCGCTGCAGCTGCGTTTGCAGTAGAAAAAGCATCAGCAATAACTATGGGGTGTCCAACTACACTATTTGTGGAACATGCATTATTTGCAATATTGAACAAACCTAAGTCCACACTAACAACACAGAGGGCATCAGGTTATGAGATTATTTTGTCTAAAGCTGAACTAGCAATTGTTAGATGTAGCACGGTTAACCCTGCAAGGTTCCTAGCTGAAGTAATTGAAGAGGGAGATTACGCCCACGACTGCACCCAAGTAACTGAAATGTACTCTTGTACTAGGAAAGTTGAAGAAAACGCACTAGAGGGAGGTGAGCTTTTGTTTATTGATGGGTCATCAACTATTGATCAAGGAGACGGGATAAGAAGGACTGGGGCAGCAGTAGTGAAAATGATGGAGGTGCCGGTGTGTGTGGCTATGAAATGTGTACAATTACCACAGCATTACTCTGCTCAAGCCGCGGAACTTGTTGCACTAATATTGGCATTAAGGGAAAGTTTTAATAAAAGAGTGACCATATATTCTGACAGTGCATACGTTACATCAACTGTCCACTCAGGGCTGTCAAAATGGAGAAGAAGAGGGTTTAGGAGAGCTGATGGCACCCCAGTACAACATGCCCTATTGTTGGCAGAATTAATTGAAGTAATAAATGATCCCCAAGAACTAGCCCTGGTAAAATGCACCGCACACACGAGTGTGCCCATTTTCTAGGTGGATTGAAGCAGGGCCCTGCTCACACCCTGATGCGTTTAGAGCAGCCAAATTCATAGTAAGGGAGGTCTTCCCAAGGTGGGGAGTGTGTGAGGTGTTAAGATCAGACAACGGGCCCCATTTCGCAAACGAAATGTTCCAGCATATCACATCCTTACTGAACATTAAACACAAATTTGCATGTGCATACCACCCACAGGCTAATGGTGTATGCGAACGCCTGAATGGCTTATTGAAGGAGGCAATTGCTAAAATACAACAAACAACAAAGAAAAGTTGGTTGTATTGCCTTCCGTTAGCACTGTTCGAACTTAGAAACAGGCCAGGGTCCGACCACCACCTCACCCCACACGAGGTGGTTACTGGACGCCAAATGCGCCTTCCCCTAACACCAACGTCAAGGGCATTCACCGACCAAGAAAGTTCTGCGAATGTGTTAGGTGATGAAATGTATCAATATGTGTCTTCTTTGATTACTAGCGTTGTGTTTGTGTCTCAACAGCTCGAGCGCACACGGGGCGGGTCCACCAGCAACCAAGAAATAGACGAAAATACAGAATTGGGAAAGGAGAACTTGTGCCAACTTGCCAAAGGTGACCACGTACTACTTCGAAATTTTAATAGAAAGTGGAACCAGCAGAGGTTCACTGGCCCCCATTTAGTAGAGGACGTATCAACGAGAGCAGTAAAACTAAAGGATAAGCGTGCGTGGAACCACCTGCATGATGTAAAAATCTACAAACTGCAGACCCGCCCCAGCGCCAACGACAGATTAATTGGAAGAACAGCAACAACATCTGCTACAGCGGAAGAAAGTTCCACCACAGACAACGACCAAATTGTTCCCTCGGAGACAATAACTGACGAAGAAGAGAGTTATCCCCATACTGCCCACCCCATGACCACTCGCTCAAAGAGCAAAAATACTTCCGCCATTTGAGCACAACCCCCCCCCATTGACTGCTAAAATACAGTTGTAACTAAAACTGAAGGACATGTTTGCACTAATACACACGTAAACACGTGAATGTTCTCTTTTTTTTTCTCTCGCACATACAGGAACTGCGTAATATTGCATTGTTAAGAAAGATAATTAACAAATTCAGTGTGCAGGCGTAGATGGTGCTGCCAGACGATAACTACCCAGAAGAATTGTCACACCAGTTCGTATACGAAATAAAGAGGCCAACATACTTAAAAAGGAGAAGGGTACGTGTCTACTACACAGCCTTCCTCCTGGCCATAGAATATCACATGCCCCACCTCCACCCATACTTGCCGGTCTTAAGAGACCCATCACTTAGAGTAGCGTGGGAGCAGCTCTTCGCCTGGGCACTGAATGACTACTTGATAGGGAGAGCTTAAAGCTAACATTTAATAACAAGCACTTTTGAGAATTTTTAGGCGGGCAACTGTAACGTCGCAAGAATAAGCTGCCAGGACTGCAGCAAGGTAAGAGCAAAATGCCGGTGAAATTAGCACATGTAATAAAAATAATAGGGATTTTTATTATCACCGGGTTCTTGGCTGCCTCTGTCTGGCAGTACAGCTATGCTATCGATTTTATTGCTGCACCCAAACTTAATATACCCCTGCCCTCTGCTGCAACAGGTGTTACGTCAGGTGGTAATAATAACATTGCACCCAAGCAAAATAGAATTAAACGCAGCACATACTCAGACAATAAAGGTATTGATAATTATGTACAAGATTCGGCACACGTCACAAACAACATATGGTACCAGCACATGACCCGCATTGGTAAGCAGGCAACTGAGGATAGCTGTTACGTTTGCTCATTAATACCATACGCCATGAGCGCTTCACGAACATTTGTTGCCACAGAAATAGATGAAAAAACAGCACAGTGCATAATATATTTGGCCCTGTTCCAAACGAAAGGAAGATTCCAAGGAACAGTAGTGCACATGACATGGAAAACACGAGACTCATACCCATATGAAAACAACTTCCTCAAGACCTATCTGAGTTATCACAAGACCAGTTTACATGCTGAAGCATTCAGATACATAACAAGTGGCCCTGAAAAAGGAGAAACAAAGAAGGTAACACTGCAGTATCTACCATGTGATTGGTACGCCACTGAAGTTCCGGGTAAACAAGGATGCTGGGAGAGGCCGCTAATGGCGATAACAGGAAAGGTGTATTTGGGAAACAGCTGGGAGATAGGAGTGGTTGGCAGCAACATGGTAACAAAAGAAACTATCTCAACCATCGAGACACACAATCATCGATGTTGGACGACGTGGATCAAGTATGTACCGATGCTCACGTGGGTAGAAGAAGATGAAGACCCAATAACCATACTACCATTGACGGCGCCCAAAGTATGCTACCAGCATAAAGGAGAAGTGGACGTAGGCTATAACACCAATTGTGCAAGTGTGATGGAGTTACCTGAGGGGGGTGCGGGAACAGCAGTAATAATGGACCATTATTGGGCCTGTGGAGAAAAAGCATATCATACACTGCCTCCCCTGTGGAATGGTGTGTGCACAATGGTACACGTCAATGTACCATCACTAGTAGTACCTAAGAAGCATATCAATGTGGCGAAATTTCCTAAAATGGATGAAGGGGATAAGAGGCGAAAGAGATCTGCACCACTCCAGAAGGAGCAAGAGAACAAGACCAACGGCGAGGATACTGTCCTAAATAGAAGAAAACGACAAGGAGAGCCACTGACAGGAAATTACCTGTGGGGAAGGTCGGAAACGGAATTAACGTCAATACCGCCAGAACACAGACTATTCAGCAGAGCAGCAATGTTCTTCTCCTCAATAATACATCCGGGACTGCAGGCATACGCAAACGCAAAATGGCTGCAAATAACCAGATGGGAACTAATGATGACCATAAATTCGACAGTAAATGGGTTCAACGCAATCAAAGAGGAGCTGCGAGCTGTAAGGATGGTAGCACTACAGAACAGATATGTACTGGACCTTCTCACAGCGATGGAAGGAGGAGTTTGTGCAAAGATAGGACAATCTTGCTGCACGTTCATACCTGCCAACGATGCCGACAATGGTACACTGACAGAAGCAGTTTCACAATTGGCCCAGATGCACTCCAAAATGATGGACGAGAGTAACGGTGTAAACAAGGATAAGAGCTGGTTTTCACTATTATGGTCATGGATGCCTTCTTGGCTGTCAGATGGACTGAAAATAATAGTGGGGTGTACTATTTTGGCTGGAGCTATTTTGATCATAATTAGATTTTGGAAAGCCCGAAAGGCCCGCACGGCTGACGAGTTGCTGGAAATGGTGGGAATGCACCCCTTGATGCCAGCGGATGATGGCCAGCATACAGGAGTGATAATACAAGAGAGGGAGAAGCTGCGCACCCAAATAATAACAAACCATCTGGATCCACCATCGGTGAAGATCGAGAACCCAAGGAACCCCAGGAGCTACATAGGAAGATGGGTATACTGTACTCCTGGAGGAACATGTGAATATATGTATTGGTCATTTGAAGATCATGTAAACCATTATGGACACCTCGGAGGGATAACTAAGATATGGAGAGTAAGAGGAGATAACGAGAAGGATATGTTTGTGGTCGACAAGTCGACCAGAGGGGGGACTGAAGTGGGAGAATGGAAAACCAGGCTCCCGTCCTTCACCTCTCGCGCTTGGCCCAGAGGGTCACGGCCCAGACACCCGCCACGAGAAGAGTTTGTCCATTTACCAAACGACCAAATACCCTGGTACAGAAACATACGGATGTGTCCAGCTGCCTGTCCAACGGCCCGCACTGGCCATGCCGACACCTGCGGTTCGGAACAGCTAGACTAAAATCCACACATCGTTAGAGATGCCATGACGACCTAGACAACGGGAAGCACGTCTGTACTAATATACACACTGAACATTTCCACACCAATCTACACGAAGAACATACTCAGTGCTCTGACATAGGTGACAGGCATATTCACGGACGTGCATCTTTATTATTTTTATATAGGCTTTCAGAATGCAGAAACGCAAGACGCATCATGAACTCATCTATAACGCCGCTTGCTCACGCTTCTCTTGAAACCCGTTACCACCATGAGAGGTATAATAGATACGCGATATTGGTCTTGGAAATATATGCTATTATAACCTAAAAGCACCTATGCACCAAACGGACTATTTATGCACCAGGCCAAAGTAGGCCTCAATCAAGAGCTCCCGTGGACATTAACAAAGCAAAATTCAGGTTGCTGATCCCGCAGAATAAGCCTGGTGGAGCAACCAGCCAAGGTCGCAATGTTGCAAACCCACATCCAAGAACAAATCATCAAAGGCACGATGTTGCAACCTCGCACTCCGCGTACCAACGTTAAAGTCATATCTACAAATTAAACCAGACACACGGTAGAAAAGCAATATTAATTGTGCAGGATCCTGCCTCAAACACGGTCCCGCCTCACGTGACCAAGCCGAACCTGACGAGATGCCAAGGCCCAGGAGGAAAAAGGCGTCTGGGTCCCTCGCTTCGAGACATAGGCCGATACACTTGAAAGGCTCAATGGACATCTGCTGCAGTGGGAGCGGTCAGCCTTCCACCTATGAATAAATCCTCACATTGTCTGCACGTACCCATATTGAAACATTGTTGCAAACACAGGTACACCGAGAGCTGGGAACAACGGTGGTCCCAGGCTGGGGAGCTCACGGATGCACCAATCAGAACATGGGGTTCTTATCTCAGACGTCAGTAACATTAGCCAATCCTCAGGAGTCCTCATGTAACAATTTTTATGTATCTAATTGAAGGGACAACCCAGATATACCACCTGACTACATCTTAACCACTAATATCATTCTCTATACGTATACTATACTAACCCTACCACTCGAGCAACCAATTACGAGTGGCAATAGGTTTTTTGTTATCTTTCTGAAGTGACGCAAGTAGCGCGTCATATTACAGTAAAAAGGGCCTGCGAGCCCCACGATTGTGTGTGTGTCAGGACGGACGCGTACGCTCCTTGACCCATCCCTGCCGTTTGCATAATAAACAGCAGAAGTTGCCTTGCTCCTTGTGTGTGCCTCATACTCTGTCTCGGCCCGAGATATACAAGGGAGGAGTTGGGGCCTCCCTGCCCGGAGGTCTGCGGACGGCCCGGCCGACCCCGGCAGAATTTCCCCCCCGACACAAGTATTAGAACTCGCCTTACAATTAAATGTCTTAGACATATCTGTAGGTAAGAGAACGCATTCAGTGGTTGTAACTAAGAGCATTATCCTCTTAGGCCAGTTCACACAATTGGTATGTGTAGAAAGGTCTTAGACGTCTTGAGAGGCAAGAGGAGATTACATCCATGGTGGCAACTGAGTGTGCCATCTCATTACCAGGGTGAAGACAACCACAGTAGACCCATTGCATGACATAAACACAGGTGATATTCCTTGTCAGACCGGGGAGAATAGTATGTCAGCATTGTGTGGAGGCAGTGGCACAGGAGATGGCATTTATAGTATGTAACTAAGTGTGGCATGTTCGTGCGGCCAGTCCTTATACCTGCCGCCTGCATAAACATGTTGTACAATTTGTTGTTGCCAATGTTAAGTCTTAGACATCTGTGTAGACATAAGAGTACACTCTTTGAATGTTTCTGAGAGCGTTATCCTTTTTTGTGGCCATTAAACATACTTGCTGTTTTCTGGGAAAGGGATCACCCGAGCATGCTATGGTGAGGGGAAGGCATGTGGTTAGATGGTGCTTTACATCAGTCACTGCAACTACTGTCTGCACTAGGGACGGTTCCATGTGATAAAATTGCGGCAAAAATGGCAGTGGACATAAAATATTGTGGCAAAAAGGCTGTGGTTTTGCTGCCACAATTCATTTAAAGGATGCGGGGGACACCCCCGCAACCCCTGGACCCATTATATCATTTAAGGTAAGCGGGGGACACCCCTGCAAGCCCCACTACCCCTAAATGGTGTAATGGGGTACACCTTTAACGGGTCAAACCACAGCATTTTTGCCACAATATTTTGCACAGGACACATTTTTGCCGCCATTTTATCACTGCATACCGTAGGGAAGCCAGACATGTAGGTGGGACAATTAAGGCACACATATCACCTTCACCAGCACCTGCTGCAAAAATGAAAGCGGCATGTAGAAGGGCAATCTTACTGTCCCTGAGTCAGGAAGGACAGATGTGCAGATTGCCTTCACTGATGACCCACAACATACTACTCACAGTGTAGAGCAAAATGATGATCAGAGGGATGCAGGACACGGTGCAGAGATGAATGACAAGCCACAACAAACAACACTTGATGGCCCAGGAGACACAGCACACAGTGCAGAGGAGCATGAAGGGACAGCCAAGACAAACGCCACGCAGTCTTTGGAATGACGATCCAGGTTAGGAAGCACACGGTGTAGAGGTGCAGGCTATCTGAAGGTTCTGTTCTCCACCAGTTGTTTCCATTGAGTCTGAGAGCAACAATAATCATGCGCTAGATAAACATTATAACACATCCCAGAACAGAAATCAGCGACTCGTGATTCCGGAAGCAACTAACAGTCAGAAGCTGGGAAATACCACAGTTATAGGGATGGGGCAAAACCACGTGTCCACCTGTGTACAATGTCTTTTAATCACAACCTGCCCACATGTGTAAAATGCCAGTTTGTGGTAGACAGACCCACAAGCCAGCATCACAATCACTAGCCCCATCACCACACTTGCAGTCAGAAATGCTGCATAGACCCTGTTTAGCCCACCATAATGACCCAAAGTGTGGATTATGTTTAACTAACATGAAGATCAATAACATCTAATCATATGCAGTTTGTATTGTCCCACATGGTTTGACACCATGTACAGGAATGGGATGAGCAGACACAACCTCCAATGAAGCCCTACCCCATAGGCTTAGCACCTCTCTACCCATATACTACACTGTCAACCCAGAAACTATTGCTGCAGCAATTCTTTGTGAATGTTGAGCCAAACCTCTGCTGCCCACACTGGTACTACTCCTAAGCACTAGTTTAGTGTGCTCTAGGTATTTGAACAGGTAACAATACCAAACAATGTATTACAGAGTTCCCTTGCTCACCACTAACCTGTCCTTTTTATTGGCTATTGACACCTGTTTGTATTCTTTTGATAATAAACCCCTGTAAAAGTCCCACTAATTGTTCATTATATTTCATGGAAGGCTGTTGTTCTACGATTGTACGGTGAAGTACTTTAGGCAGGTGAACCAGCACATGATCAAGGGCAAGATCTTTCACATCACCTTGTCCATGCATTTCCGGTGGACAGAGAATTGGCAACATGGTACTTTTTCCATATTGGGTGACCTTATATTACTCTACCTTCTTCACAGCGTTTGGCTGTGTGAGTAAATGAAAGCCTTGTTTGCCTTTCCTGTGCCTTTATTTTCTTGTCAATGTATTGGTTGCATTCATTTGTTTTGCTTTGTACTATTCCCACCCTCCACTGTTCCAATTTGTCCATCTATCAGGCCCCTATGACTGGAACACACCTCCTTTTCAGGGTCTCTCCCTGGGAAGACTTGGCCCGATAGGCAGAGAAGAGTGTTATGTCTTGTCTTTCCCTGCACCTTGCCCTGTATGCATGGAATGCTGCGAGGGACTGACATGGAATGCTGTGTGTAAGAATGTTATGTTCTGAATGGTTCAGTGAATGTCAGTTTAGAAGATGTCTTGACTGAGAGAGGATGCCGGTGTATGTCTGTCCATATTTCTTGCCTGATGTGACCTAATTGTATTCCTGTACCCTGTTCCCAGAGCTAGAACTTAGTACAGATGTTTCCTGTTCCTACACTGGTGTCAGTGTCTTGCTTGGCCAGGAACCCAACTTAACAAGGAGCTACAGGAAAGGGAAGGATACCTTCATTTTTGTCAGTTGAAGCCTCAGGACTACTACCTCCCCTGCCACATCCAACTCAGGTGGTAGAGGTGGGGAAAACAGCCAATACTGAGCTCCAATTGTTTTGTGACTGCTACTGGTTGCATTTAGAGGCACTGCCCTGGTTTGAATCTAGCTGCATTCAGAGGCACCCTACTTGTCTTGAATGTATCTGAATTCTTGAGGCACTGCACTTGTCTGTACTTATTTTAAATGTAGCTGCATTTAGAGGCATTGTAATTGTTTGATGTTACCTGCATTTAAAGGCACTATACTTGCTTTGAATCTAGCTGCATTTGCTGTATTTAGAGGTGCTGTACGTGTTTGGAATCTAGCTGCATTTAGAGGTGCTGTACTTGTTTGAATCAAGTGGTGTTTAGAGGTAGTGTACTTGTTTTGATTCACGCTGCATTTAGAGATGCTGTGCTTGTTTAAATCTAGCTGCATTTAAAGTCACTGTACTTGTTTTGAATCTAATTGCAATAGTTGCATTTAGAGGTGCTGTGCATGTTTTGAATCTGGTTGTATTTTCTGCATTTAAATGCCCTGTACTTGTTTAGAATCCTACAGCATTTAGAGGTGCTTTAATGGTTGAATCCAGCTGCATTTAGAAGTGCTATGCTTGTTTTGAATTTAGCTGCATTTAAGGCCAATATTAATGCTTTGAATCTAGCTGCATTTGCTGCATTTAGAAGTGCTGTACTTCTTTTGAATCTAGCTCTATTTAGTGGTGCTGTGTTTGTTTGAAGATGGCTTGACTGAGAGAGGATGCCAATTGAAGTCTGTCCATATGTCTTGCCTGATGTGATGTAAATGTATTCCTGTACACTGTACCCGGAGCTGGAACTTAGTAAAGATGTTTCCTGTTCCAACACTGGTGTCAGTGTCTTGCTTGGCCAGGAACCCAACTTAACAAAGGGCTACAGAAAAGGGCAGAATGACCTTCCCTGTTTGTCAGTTGAAGCCTCAGGTCTACTACCTCCCCCGCCACATCCAACTAAGGTGGTAGGGGGGGGCGACTGCAGCCATTACTGAGCTCAAGATAATCTCACCAATTTGTTTACCATCAATTCAAGAACCTAATTGTTGTGTGACTGCTACAAGCTGCATTTAGAGGCACTGCACCTGTTTGAATGTAGCTACATTTAGAGGTGCCACGATTGTTTTGAATGTAGCCGGATTTAGAGTCACTGCACTTGTCTGTACTTGTTTTGAATGTAGCTGCATTTAGAAGTGCTATACATGTTCTGAATGTAGCTGCATGTAGAACATTGTAATTGTTTGAATATAGCTGTATTTGACAACACTATACTTGTTTTGAATCGAGCTGCATTTAGAGGGAGTGTACTTGTTTTGAATATAGCTGCATTTGCTGCATTTAGAGGTGCTGTACTTGTTTGAATCTAGCTGTATGTAGAGGCACTGCACTTGTTTTGATTCTCGCTGCATTAAGAGGTGTTGAACTTGTTTTGAATATACTTGCATATGAAGCATGTAAAGACCATGTACTTGTTTTGAATCCTTCAGCATTTAGAGGTGATGTCATGTTTGAATCTAGCTGCATTAGAGGTGCTGTACTTGTTTTGAATCTAGCTGCATTTAGAGGCAATATACTTTTTTGAACCTAGATGCATTTGCTGCATTTAGAGGTGCAGTACTTCATCTGAATCTAGCTGCATTATGAGGCACTTTATTTGTTTTGATTCTCGCTTCATTTCGAGGTGCTGTACTTGTTTGAATCTAGCTGCATTTAGAGGAATTGTGCTTGTTTTGAAACTAGATGCACTTATAGACACTTTACTTTGACTCCAGCTGCATCGAGCTGCTGCTTAGCATTGAATCCAACTGCTTGACAGAAGCTGCTCAAATTTGTTAAATGTTAAATGTTAAAGGTATTTGTACCGCACACCGTCACCAACGGAATTGGTCCCCAGGCGCTCTGGCGGATCTGTAAACGATAAGGTGGGATGGGTTAGTAAGGTGAAGAGGGTGTAGGATAGTGAGGGGAGTGGTGCCCTGTTGGCAGCTTCTGGTCGGTATACACCAGATACTGAGCTTTGGTGCAGGTATTAGATTGGTGTCAGTCCTCGTGTGCTGTTGCTCCAGCTTATGTGTTGTTGCAGTGTTGTGAAGTGCGTGCGGCTTGTGGTGCGAGAGATGGTTGTGTGAGTTTTTGAGTGAGATAAGTATGCAGAGTTTGAGGTTATATTGGTTAGTGGGTTACCTGACCTTTAGCATGCTAATATTCACAGTTTTCTCCAAGTGTGGCACTTGTTGGCCTTTCACAATCTTATCTAGGAGCGGCGCAGGCTGGTGATCACAGTTCTAAGTGTGGCACATGCTAACATTCGAGTTTCCTCTAGGCGCGGGCATGCTATCCTTCAATCAAAAATCTATCTAGATGTGACGCAGGCTAATGTTCCCAATGTTCCCATTCTATCCAAGCGTGGACATGCCGACATTCACAATTCTATCCAAGTGTGGACATTCTAGCATTCACGATTCTATCCAGACGCGACACAGTCTAATGTTCACAATTCCATCTAGATGCGACGCAGGCTAATGTTCACAATTCTATCTAAGTGTGGACATGCTAATATTTACAATTCTATCTAAGTGTGGACATGCTAGTATTTACAATTCTATCTGAGTGTGGACATGCTAATATTTACAATTCTATCTAAGTGTCGACATGCAAATATTCACGATTCAATCTAAGTGTGGACGTGCCAATATTCACAATTCAATCTAAGTGTGGACGTGCCAATATTCACAATTCCATCTAGATGCGACGCAGGCTAATGTTCACAATTCTATCTAAGTGTGGACATGCTAATATTTACAATTCTATCTAAGTGTGGGCATGCTAATATTTACAACGCTATCCAAGTGTTGTTTGTGAAATCTAGTTGAATCTTTCAGGAACTGCGTACACTTCTTCACTGTTCATATTTCTGAAATCAGTTGCACTTTCAGGCACTGTGTACATTTCATCTGCATTTACATGCTCTTCCCTTTACTTGAATCTAACTGTTCTTACTTTTGCTATTTCTATTGCGAATTACTGCGGCATGTACAGCTTTTGGTTATATTTGCATTTGGCTGCATGTCTAGATATACCCTCAGGTTTCTGTTTTCATTTTAATGTGTCTGCATATTAGAGCTCTGTTATTAGCTGTGTCTAGCTGCACCCAATGTACTGTCTGCATTGAAATCACATAGACGTTCTAGATATTCCTCCCCTTTGAATTTAGCTGGTAAATGAAGAATCTGTTCATTGTAAAGTTTAGCTGCATTTACTCTATTCATACATGTACCCAGCTGCATTTCCAGGCACTGCTCTTGTTTGTTTCAAGCCACTATCCTTATTTAGGATTTAGCTACATTCCAAGGTACTGCTCACTTTAATTGGGAAATCATCCACAACTGATTTTAACTACTTTTGTAATTCTCTGTTATTCCCAAATCTAGCTATTTTTGATATCCAGTACCCACTTCAAGCCATCCATTTGACCTCACCGCTCCACTTGAAGCCCTCAACTATCTTTGTTAATCATGACTCGTAACTCACATCTTAGGGCTGCATGCTGGCATTTTTTAAACCAGTTACCAGCCTTGCCATGCCACACCTCTGTGCCACCCTCCGCCCTCTTCTCTCATTACCCCAAACTCCCTATACAACAGCCCCTTCACTCTCCCTCCCCACCGTACCCAACTCTTCTCCCCCTTCTAACTCTAACCACCTCTCCCTCTTTCCTCCCTCTCACTTCCCTTCCCTAAGCAAAGCCTGAGCCGCCCTGGCTAACACGCCTCAACAATCAGCCCCTCCTACAATCCCACACACTCCTTTGACTCCCAGACACCTCCCAAAACTCCTAGGTCACAACCAACGCAGGACATCACACTCATCATCCTCACCTTCGCTACCGAGTTCCCATCATGACCCTCCCACATACACCATGCTTCCCTCCCCTTCATCACCCAACCCTGTCCAATCTCTCTTTTCCTCTCCTCTGACACATTCCAAGCCTTTCTCTCTTTAACCTACCTCCACACCATGCCTCATTTACATGTCTCACCCCCCTTCCCGCACCTCCTTCCTCATTAGTCCTCCCCTCTCTCACATTCCCCTCTAATCCTTTCCAAGGTCCCCCAATAGTCCCTCACATTCTGACCTCCCCCCAACCCCAGCTCCACCCCCGAAGAGGAAACTGTCCTTCACGCTCTCTCTTTCTCTCCAACACCAATCCCCTCACTGATCCCCTTCTACCAACCATTGTGCACCTTTCCTCTCCCACCATGCACCCATCTCTCTTCCCAAAACCCCGCCCCCCTGGAACTACAACCAGAAGGTCACATCCCCAGAACCCCTCCCTTTTGCCCTGTTCTCCCATTCCTCCCACTGCCCCTCTCTTGAACCTCATCGACTCTCCTGCATCCTCATCGACACCAGTTCTGTCACCAAGAACATGTATGCCCTTTTAGACTTCATCGTTGATAAAAAAGCCTGACAAACTCTCCATCACGGAAACCTGTTTCTCTGATAATTTTGAAAATGTTGCCCTCAAGGCCTTCCCACTTGGCCACCCGGCTACTCCCTGATTGTGTAAACCGGAAGAAATTGCCATCCTCTACAAATAACACATCACAGTGATACACTACGAGAAACAACTCTGCAACAATGACTGTGAATCTCTACTAGTGAAATTTCAACTCACCTCCTCCATCTCCAACAGTTTCTTACTCATGCACTGAGCTCATGGTTACAATAGAAATGTTGCTGACTCACTTAGTTACTCCCTATCAGTCTTTCTTATACCTCATCCTTCCCTTACCATGGAAGGGGACTTCAACATCTGTTTTGATGTTCCCTCTAATGCTATGACCCCCCCGCTCATAGGTAACATGTAACTTAACAACATGACACAACTGATTTTGGATCCCACTCACACAGCGGGACACACCCATAACACTGTATTCATGTCTACTGACATGATTTCTACCCTGCGTCCGTCCTCTAATTTGGACTGATCGCTCTGCCATCTTCTTCTCTCTCTCGACCTCTGCCGCCTCGCATCCTCCTCCCTTCACCTGATCCCTCCCTCTCCCATTCTTCTTGTGAACAAGGTAATCATTAACCTTGATCTAGCCAACTCCCTGCTCTGCTCCCTACCTACCCTCACCCTCCATGAAGGGCCTCCCTCTATTGATTGATTCAACAGGTGACTCGCTAAGGCCCTCGTCCCTTTCACCCCCCACACAATCCATTTTTCAGAGGTCAGGCTCTAAAACCAAGTGGCACACTCCCTCCCTTAAATCCCTTAACGCCCACATGCATTGCCTGGAGCACAGTTGGCATGCCAACCCCACTCCCCAAAACAGAGTCACTTATGCCAATTAGAGCAGGACCTATAATATTGAAATTAAGAATGCCAAAAAATCAGAATATGGAAACTGAATAGCCAAATCCCATATCCTCAGCAGGGAAACTCCACAGGATCATCACTGAATTTAAGACACTGATCAGTCCCACCCCTGCAGCTCCTGAGACTTCTGTGATACTCTGTCTGACCACTTTTACTATATCACCATAGAAAGACACCACTCCATCAACAACAAACTAGCATCCTTCTCACCCCCACCTCTCCTCTGTCTCCTGCGCCTCCACAACCTCCACTTTCATACCCAGTCTTCTGCTCCTTCTCTGGTATCTCCCAACCTGAGTTCATGAAACTGCTCTCCCTCTGCTGCCCCTCAGGCATCCCTGGATACCCCTGCCCTCCCACACTCCCAAAGAACATATGCTCTACTACGTATACACTCAGCATCACCAGATCCTCAATTAACCACTCACTTACATCTGGCCTCTTTCCGTAAATCCTCAAAGTCTCTCATGTCAAACCCCTTCTAAAACATCCCTCCCTTGGCCTCCTCCTTACATCCAACTACCGCCCTATCTCTAACACCCACTTTATCGCTAAACTCTTAGACCGCACAGGTTACACCCAACTATGCCTCTACACAGAATACAGTTTCTGACCTCTCCCTCGTCTTCATCCGGGATGACATGAAAAGAATGGCAGACTCTGAAGGCTGTGCTCCACTTATTCTCCTTGATATCTCTGTCGCCTTTGACACTATTGACCACTCTATCCTTCTGGACAGACTCGACTCTGTGGACACCCGTAACTCCACTCTAAAATGGATCTACTCCTTCCTCTCCAACCACTCACAAATCATGCTCCTCCCCCTTTCTCATCTCCACATCACCCTGTCTCCACTGGGATCCCTCAGGGGGCCTCCATCTCCCCACTCCTCTTTAACCTCTACCTAAGCCCCTTTCCCGCACTCATCCATTCTCAAAATCTAACTTGCTATAAATACAGCAATGAAACTTACATAATTTTCAAGATCCCTGTGTGCCACCCCTGACCTCGCATCCTGCCTCTCTTAAATCGACCACTTGATGATTGCTAACCACATCCTCCTCAATCCTTGAAAAACCAAAATCTTCATTTGTGGTGAAACTTCCCCCACCCCTGGCCTCCCTCCTTAGGACTCCCACCCACAGCATCTATATCGGCAAAGAACCTGGGAGGCAAGCTGGACTCAGATCTTACCCTCTCACCACATTAATACTGGGTACAAACAATGTCACTTCCAGCTGTGCATCCTTAGACATATCTTCCTGTATCTCTCCTACCCCCACAGAGTCCAGCTATCCTGTCAACCATCCTCTCCAACTCAGACTATGCACATTTTCTCTAACTGGGTGCTCCTGCCTGCCAGGTAAGGAAACTCCAGCAAATCCAAAACTACATAGCCAGATTCCTCCTCGCACTCTCACCCAGAGAACACATCACTCCTGCCCTTAGAGTAGGCCACTGGCTACCTATCAGCCACGAGGTGACCGTAAAAGGCCCTGTGCACTACTTACCGTGCCTTACACAAAAAAGGTGCAGATTTCCTCCAATACTAGCTTCCCTGTTATCAACCCACCCAAAACCTTTGATCTGGCTCTACACTGCTCCTTGTGATCCTTCCCTTCATCTCCTCCAGAATTGTCGGATTCTCCTTCTCTATCCAAACTCCTGCAATCTGATACTCCTTACCCCTGAGCATTCAGTGATAAGAATTACTTCTCCTTCAGGAAGGCACTAAAAACCTGGTTATTCCCTCCAACAACATGAAGAGCCCTTCCCTCACACACTTGCATCATGCCACCTAGCCGAAACAATCAGTGCCTTCCAGCATATGGTAGAAAGCAAGGTAAAATACAACCTTGGAGCGGATGGAACAACCTGCCCATACAGCCACGGCAAAGGAAAAGCTCCAACCGAGCCTTAAGGTATACCATCTTGCACCACTTTGGTGGATGTCAGTCACAGGCATGGCCAACAATGTGGTGTAGCTGTACACATAACAAATCTCTTGCACTTGTGCTCTCCTAACCACCTATCACCACCCATTCAGATGCCTGACCATCATGTGCAGCTTACTAGGGTGAGACCAACCCACCCAAATACCAATCTTGGCAGAATGCACACACACACATTATAATATCTTGGACAACTTTTCTTATACTTTGGACTTCTGTCCTCAGAGACCATTACACCCAAAGCTCCCTGAGGCCATACTAATGGGATACAAGCACTATATAAATGACAACGTTCTACAACTACTACTACTAGAGAGATCTGTACCTAATGTAGTGGAGGGGCGCAAGTTCATGCAATCAAGTTCCAGGCCACTGTGTTAATGCAAAGCTTCAAGGGCAGAGGATGCATGGGAATTGGCATCTGGGAGAAGATGGTCGTGAAGCCAATAAGCATCGGCTTTATGCGTGTGACAGTGCATTGAGTATCCTTGTTTCCATACACATTATCTGACTGAATTAGCAAGCACATGTCCATCATATTGTGGTGAAATGTGCCCGACCAACTGTGGCATAAGATGTCACAGCATCATTTCAATACCCCAATTGCCACCTGCTGGAATTCCATTTTGCAGATGCTTGACAGGCGAAGTGAACAATAAAATGCCATCAATTTGCCGTCTTTACCACCTGTGCGGAATGTGTTTAATGGCGCCGGTAATGGTGCCGGCGCTGTTAAACATATTCCGCACTATTATGCGGTTCCCTTGCGGGACCCGATGTGGACGTCTGGTTTTACCAGATGTCCAGAGCGGGTCCCGCAAGGGGACCAGGGAGCTAACAAGGGGCCGGTCGTAATCGGCCCGTTGTTAGATCCCTCGCCCATTCTCATTGAGCCCTATGGGGGCTCAAATGGGAATGGGGAAGTAACGGGCCTGGGTTCCCTGAAGGAGGAATTACCAGGCCCTCCAAACTCGGCATGGCCCGGTAATTCCCCATTCAGGGAACCCGGACCCGATTTTGGAGGCAGCCATGCCCTTATTAAGTCGTAATGAGGCAAAGTCATAATGAGGCCCAATGACTGTTGCAACAGTCACAGCTGAGCTTTAGAGTCTTTATTCAAAAACAATGGTAGCTACTGTCTGATGTTTGTAATGTTTGTACATACTTTTGTAAATGATATCAAGAGTGTCAGAAATGAACATATGTAACAAGATACAGGGCTTTGATTTGGCTGGTGAGGTATATTTAGCCCAACAAGTGAGTTGTGTGCACTCATCACTGCTTGTGGTTGCACGCAGAGCCTCAATGAATGAGAACACTTAATACCACCTGACTTTGATTCTTCACCCACGTTTCAAAAGTGGCTGATTTTCAGCCACAAGAGAACACTGAGATTCAACTAGGATGAGACACAGTGTAGATGTGCAAATATTCACTAATGCAGTGGGTGGAAATAGGATTAAGTGAAGAACAGTGTCAGCAAGAAAATTCAATAAGCCTGAAGTTTAACACCCCTCCAACAGAGATGTCAAGAATAGTTTTCCATTATCATCAGCAGCTATGTTAATCTAGTCACCTACTACCTACACCTTCTAACCTACTTTCTATGAATACAAGTGACTGCAGAGATGGACTAGATATGAAGAACTTGTAGGATGCACTTTTAACTACAATGTGGATGGGGATTGAACAACATACAATGTTCCTTCAGCATCTGCAATGCTGGATCAATATCTACTTAATGCGTGTCACATGAGTGGGACAATGAACCACTGTAGTACTTGTTCAGAAGGTGATCTGTCTGACAAGAACCTCTGGTGTTTGTTGTCAGAGAATCCCGCCTGCTGGCCCACCTCCCACCAGTATACAATGTGAGTCCTGATAAATACTGGGACTATTGTATCTGAGCAAAGTAAAAAGCCTTGCAGTGCCCCATGTTGTACAATTAACATTCATTGAAATTAAATGGCACTATTCTGTTGATGGCATTGATAATAATCTAGAAATAGGCTGTTTGCCAACTGGGATAATGAAGAAATGCTGTCCACTTCAAGTCGCAAACCAAAAAGTAGAGCAGGGCGTGTAATGGGGCTTGCAATCGTGAAATTGATATCCGTAGTGATTGACTGCTTGGCGTGGCTTTGTTGTGACAGTCATGATGAGATGCCAAAGGTGTTTCTGCTACTACTCAGTTCTTAACTCCTGCCCTTAGGTCTTGCTCCTTTTATATTAAAACCAAAGTAGTTCAAGGCAGAGCTTCCTTTAAACAGGGGCTAGAGCCGCAAACATGAGATTTGTTTGTGTTCTCCCAGCTACTTCAGAACAACCAACATAAGCATGTGTATGTTCTACCTGACACCTGAGAGCTTTCAACACAAACATGTTCCAGGCCCTAACTACCACCTAAGGGCGTGCGACATAAGAGCTGTTGTCTATGTTTATGGGTGTTTGAATGTAGCACAATCGGCCTGTGAGAGATGCAACCTTGTTGTATGTGCATTTCCCACACACCCTTGGTTACCCATGGGATTTCACAAGAATTAGAACCAGTCACAGGTCTCAATGCGGGGATCGAAGGACAAAGTCCACTTGCAAGTCCCAAAACGTAAGAGGGGAGTTTGATAAGTCAACGAGAGTCCCTACGCCATTTAAAAATAGGCTAGAGGGCCTCTGAAACACCTGTCTTGCTCTATGCTTCCTTTGTGGGTTTTGTTTCACTGTCAAATTAGGAATGCACAGGACAGGCTCACACATCAGTGCCATTAGAGGAGCGTGTTGGAGGAGTGTGTTAGTTAAAGGTGGTGTTATTAGTGCTTCTTGATCATTTCTTTTTCTCCTTTTGTCTGTTTATTTGTGTGTGTTTTGGGCTCCATCTACTAATATTGTAGTTTTACCTGTACTCGATTTTCTAAAAAAAAAAAAGTAAATATTCCCTGGTTCCCTATGTATGACAGGACCATATATAAAAAGAATAAATATTCCTAACACCTTTCGAGAGCTAACTAAATAGAGCAAAACAGTACTTGGACTCTGAGAGTGGCTCTGCGAGTCGGTGAAGACACAACAATCAACGTAGACCCTCCAGATTGTGAGTGCAGTGCCATGACTCAGATGGTGGCTTTGCTGGGTCGAAGAGCCAACAAATACAGTAATTACCTCCAGACAGCGGCTCTGCTATTTGGCTGAAGCAAATAAACCAAATTCATTGATGTCCAGTTTCTGAGTGAAGTTCTGGGGCTCTGAGAGTGGCTCTGCTAGTTGGTACAGCTAAATAAATGAGGAACCTCCAGTTTGTGTGTGGCGTGCTTGTACATGCAGGCAGCGGCTCCACTGGTTGGTAGAGGCAAATACATTGAGGTAAGACCTCCATTTTGTGAGCAGCACAGTACTAGGACTCAGAGAATTGGTCTGATAGTTGCTAAAACCAAATAAATGGTGGCAGAAACACCACTGAATCCAATGTTGGTAGTAATTGGACTGAAGGAATTAAGAATGTAACACTAAATAGAGATGTGTGTGTGGATTTTCTGGTTACTAGTGCCAAACACATTGAGGAGAGCCTCCAGATTGTGACTTGACAATGCATCCACTGTTTGTTAGAGATGAATATTTTGAGGACAAAGCAACGGCTAAAGATTTACTTCTGCAATGCACTCAGTTAGTATTGTCATAATTAAAGTCACTGTGACCTTTTGCCATGCTGCTTGATGCACGTGCTTATAGCACACGCATCTTCATCACCTACGAAATCTGTTGCTTGGCCTGCCAGGTTGTGTGCCTGCCGTTTCCTCCCATCTATACCATAAAGCCTTTGTGGACTGTTTTCGAGGAATGTGGTAGTCATAAACACGAGTACATACGTTTAATTAGTACATCATATTAATACCAACCTTAGTTAATACATTCATAAAACATCATTCTTAAAATATCAGTATGTAATTGTGTGACAAACCAACAATTGAAAAAGAAAATCATAAAGAATTCATACATCCCAAAAAAGTTAGGAAGATATAGGCACATGATACTTGGTGAACAGTAGGTTGTCATATCAGTAGGTTATGACGACATTTGTAGTTGTATGAAGGCATATGATTATAGAATTGGGAAATGTGGAACATAGCACTTTAAGAATATGTGTTTTTAAGGATGTATGCATTCTTTATGATGGTTTTTGTAGATTGCTGGTTTGTCACCCCTGTACATACTGACGACTGCATTCCTCTGAAGCAGTCTGCACAGGTTTTATGGTATATAGTGTAGTTTACATAACTAGGGGTGATCTGTGCGCTGCATGTTTGAAATGTCCCTGGGATCTCGCTGTATACCAAAATGCTTTTCCCCACCAAAGATAACGTTCCTATAGAGTATTTAAGCATCTGTGAATCAGTAAGATTCTCGGGTAAAATGATGCAGGATGATGATGATGTCAATATTCCTGATGCTTGCAGGCCTGCATTTGAGAGCTGGCAAGCTTCCCTTTATCCCTTTCCTTTTGCCAGGCATGTTGATGATGCCATCCCATGTGGACTCACAGGGAGAGGTGCCCAAATTGGTACTTGGCTAATCTCGTAAAATACCTGCTTTGCAGATGGCAACATGTGCATACTGGTTCTCTACCATAAAACCTCCATACGTTTAATTTTTGGAAGAGCTGACATTTCCTAGCCTCTTCTGCTTCCTTGTGTCCGCTTGGTGTGCTGTTGCCCGAGGAGCTGTTGCTCTTGACAGACTGCATGTGTTTTATGTACTGTTTATGGAAAATACTGTGCACTGGGGTGAAGAAGGCCTGCTTGCCATTTGCTTCCTTTGTACAGTGCGTGCACTTGATGATTGCATGGGTGCATACATGCCTGCACCCTCTTGCTCTGTCTCAGTCTCCCTCAGTTTCTGTGGTATCAAAATAGTAAAGGTGTCTGAGTCTCATTCTTGAATCAGGGGATGAAGCATAATCTGTGTCAGGTTCTGCATTGTTATATGTTTACAAGGAAGTTAGAGGTGGTGAATTTCCAGGAATCGTCTCTTCTTCCTCATCCCTTGATTGACCTCTTTGTGGTTGAGCTGATGTCATTTCTTCTGCCTCTTGCGCATTTGATGGTGGCAGTGCAGCATCTTCCTCCTTCTCCTGATCTACATCCTCTGTCACCTAGTGCGTGTGCAAATAAACTGCATGCATAGATATATGTTTTCCCGATGCACCACGGTCTGTTAGACAGATAACCTGTCCTTTGCAGAGGAAGAAATCTGTGAATATTTATTGACCGGTGTGAAAAATGTCCAACTGATCCATTCCTGATGCCACTTTTACCATACCCCTGGCTATTACACAATGCACATGGGCTTCTACTCAGACCACAAAATGAACATGGGGTTTGCACTCATGTTGTCTTCTCTTCTATCCGAAAAATGTTTGTAAGCCCCCAATACTTTGGATTTCGGCTATGCCTACATTATGAACATGGAGTTTTCAGTGCTTTGGCCCTCACCATTGCTGACAAAATGCAGGTGAGGTTCTCACTGCTTTTTCCCTCTGCTAATATTGCCAAATGCTTGTTGAGTTTCTTAGTGCTTTGGTATTCTTCTCCACCTTCAAAAAGCACATTAAGTTCTCAGCAGGTTGGCTTGTTCCTTGACATATACAATACAGATATGATTGTGCTGTTTTGGCCTTCTCCTTTGCCTACTAAACCCAAGAATGATTCTCAGTAGATTGGCTTTTTTCTACATCTGGAAAATACATGTGAGCACTCAGTCCTTTGGCCTTCTACTATTCCTTCACAATACATGTGGGTTGTACTGCCCCACTACCCACAATTCACACTCCCCACCCGCCATCAAATAATCAACCCCCACAAACCTCCCACACAATAATTCAAACCATTTCCTCATCTCTACTTAGCTACTTAGCACAATTATCGATTTATTCTAGTCAACCCTTACTATCCCACAAATCCATTTCCTAACAAGTTTGAGGTAATCCTACATCTTCAAATGCCAAACATCGACTGTCAAGAGTTTGATCTCATCTGCCATCATATTGCCACAAGTTGGTGGGCACACTCGTGATTAACTGGAGCCCTTGGACTAGAGCGTCTTCCTCCTCCCTCTGGCTTACCACCACACCTCAATGCAAGCAATGTGTGCCTGCATGCCAAAACAGATGTTCCTACAGGCTGCTCGTGTAATTCACAGCCGAACGTACAACCACGGGCGGCTAGGATCCAACCATTGTAATGCAACCCTCATAGCCCAAGATGGAGTTGTTGGATGTGATTGAGCTTGTTGCAAATGACAGTCTGCTAGTTCATGCTGGGTAATGCCATGCTTCCCTGACATCATGGCACATCCTCACCAGAGGTGGTTAATATAGTAGCATGGCAGCAGATTTCACATACCTATAACAAGTTAGTTTATGCCTCTACTCAATGTGTTTCTGCATTTCAGTTGTTCCTACTGAATAATGTGCAGTCTTCTTTACCCACTGCACAGATTTACTGCGGAGCATGCACACAACTGCACAAGCCTCTTCGTGTACCTTCTGCTCAGGCAGGGGGAAGTAGTGCAACATCCAGGAGGGCCTGAGACAAGAAGTTATTGATGCAGTGCTCTTTTAGTTTTCCCGTCCTCTACTCTCCCTTAACATAGCCATAGGATGGGAGCAACTAGCATCAGCTGCATCAGCCTCCTCCTTCTATCCATCCTTTAGCCGCAATGCCTTCTTTTTTTAATTTTTATAATTTTTATTGATTAAGATACAAATAATAATACATATGTTAGCAAGTTACAGACTTTGAGCGGAATTGATAACCATAAAAGATGAACAGAGATTGAAAATATTAACAGGCAAGAACTTGATCAATACCAAAAACATTCATTAAACAAATTGGATAATAGTACACATTTGAAAAAGAATGGTGGGTGAAAGTAGTACCAGTAGAACATGTATTATAGTAACAAGTCTGTAATGAATAGATTAATGGGGAAAAGAATGGAAATATGGGGAGACATACTGGGTGACATATAGAAGACATACAAGAAACAGATGGGAGGAGGGTGGGGGTGGGTAGATGGGTATAATATGTTATTTGATCAAACTGTTATTAATGTTACAATCATGATATAAAATAGGCATTTGAATATAAGTATAATCATCCAGCTAATAAATACCATAAGAGAATATAGGTTTAGGAGCCATGAGCCGTTGCATTGAAACAGTTGAGAGAACGGATGAAAAAATACCATTTTGCATTATATTTAGGTATTGTATTGTGATTATTAGCCATGCACATTTCCATTTCATGAGTATGACATATAGCGTTCCACCATCCTCTGGTCGAAGAAAGCAATGCCTACTCTTCTTGCTCCTCCTCATCTGCCTCCTCCTGTTCCACCACTTCATGTAGCATGAGCTACCATCATTCTCCCCTTACACCTCACCCTCCATTTCTGCCTCGTTGTGTTCAACTTCCTTCTGACCCTCAATTTCTGCCTCCCCATGTTCCTCCTGCTGTTGGCACTCTAATGATCCCTCCTCCTGTTCCACTTCCTGCTGCCGCTGTCCCTCCTCCTCCCCGGAAGATGAGATAGTCCCAATGAGCTTCACTCATCCGCAACAATATTATGCGTGGGCACCCGGGGACATTTCTTCACAAGGGTTTTCTTCTAGCAAAAAGGATTTCACATCAGCTTGTTCTATTTCTGTATTTGGGAAGGGGTAATGGAAAGGGATTAAAAAAACAACAACATAGGAATTCTTGTTTTGATTTTTGTGCCTTTTTGGAGTGAAAGAAGGAAAGTTAAGGGAATGTTATTTTAAAAAAAAAAAGAATCATAAAAGGCTTTTATCTACATTTTTGTTTTCCTATTGGGGAGGTGGATGGGAAAACAGCAGGGATGAAGGGAGTAAACAATAACAAATTGTCAGACAGCAAATCTTGAATGGTTTCTCCAAGGCGTTGTTAACAGTTAAGACATTTAACAAAACAAGCACTATACCAACTAAAATTAAACAAACGGAATTACATGTGGAAAATGCCCTCAGTGGCTACAACTCCCCGGCTCTTGTAGTGTAGCCCTGTTCCCCCCTCTAACAGCCAATCCCAACTCCCAGAGAACCAGGAAAGCATCTCTGCCTCTAATCAGCACACCCATATTCCCCAGCAAATTGGTGGCTCTGATTGGATGCCAAACCAAAGCAGGCCTGTTAGAGAGTCTGATTGGCCTGCCAGTGCATGTCCCGTACATTGAGTCTTTTACTGACATTCGGGCATGCTATGGTCTGCCAGCAGGCCCAGCAGATATTGCAGGAATGCTGAATATTGGTCGCCATATTCAGCACGTCTGAGGAGCTTGGCTTGCCGGGGACCACCCTTTTCAACTATGTTCACATGTTTTAATGTGGGATGGTTGATTGAGGGGTCCCTCCAGGGAGTGTGTTAGATCAAATGTAGGCACCTTGCAGAAAGCAAGACAACAGACACATTGGCATGTTTCTCTAATCATTGGTGTGAATCTTAGAAAAATGGGCCCTTGGTCAATCGAAATTTGATTCATAATGTGTTATATACACAATCAAGTTAAATGCAATTGTAAGAGTAGCATTTTGAAAATAGAATGAGTCGTTGTTCATGCAAACAATAAACCCACCCTTACACCATGTAGGGCACACCTTGTCCAGACCAAGAAATACATTTCAGAAGGCTTGGACAATTAAACAAAAAAATAAAAAATGTGTTAACACTTTTCAAATTTCAGTGTTATATTTATTTGTTTACCGTACGCTTTTGAATTTGCCATGCACTATTTCAAACCTAATTAAAAAGCAAGGTTTCAGATGATGTTGCCAGTTATTGCAGTTACATTTAATAATTTACGTCAAATTAAATTGAGGTTTAAGGTAAATAAATAAAGGTTAGTACTAATGTACCAACAATAGTAGGTGGAAAATTAAAACTATAGCAATGTCCATCAGGGATGAATGAATCTAGCTTACAGATCCTTCAGCATGGTGCGTATCCACTAGGTATAGAGAATGTCCAGGTTGCTATTGTTTTTTTAACATAAAGATGCACTAGCTTCTTCATATCGATGCAGACTCATGTGCTTGCCTTTCCATTGGCAGATCCGGTCCATGGGCCCCAGACAGTGGATGTGGTGGAGATCCGCTCCCGGCAGCTTACTCTCCAGTGGGAGCCCTTTGGATACGCGGTAACCCGATGCCACAGCTACAACCTGACGGTGCAGTACCAGTATGTCTTCAACCAGCAGCGATTCGAAGCTGAGGAGATCATCCAGACGTCATCCCACTACACTCTGCGCGGGCTGCGCCCGTTCATGACCATCCGTGTCAGGCTGGTATTGTCAAATCCTGAGGGAAAGATGGAAAGTGAGGAGCTGGTTGTCCAGACAGAGGAAGATGGTAAGAAGAAAGACAAGGCTCCCAATTTATAATGCTGGCTGAAAAGCACTAATTTTCCCAATTCACGGATAACCTCTCCTCCTATCTAAATGCTAGTCTATGAGACATAAGGAATATGTTCCTCCTGTATACATCACCCATGTATTCTTGTCCATGTACTTCTCACTGTCCAGGTAGCATGTAATCTTCCATTTTCCTGTGTAACAGGTACTTCAACCGTGATGCCCCTGTACTGTGCTCTTCACCCACTACACCTTTACAGTGGGCTTCATCCATAGTGCCCTTACTTTGTACCTCCCCTTTGTACTCAGACTGTATACTT
Source organism: Ambystoma mexicanum (assembly GCF_040938575.1). NCBI lineage: Eukaryota > Metazoa > Chordata > Amphibia > Caudata > Ambystomatidae > Ambystoma > Ambystoma mexicanum. The sequence continues at coordinate 1,022,131,098 of NC_090925.1, read as the reverse complement.
AACACGCAGTGTAACCCTCCTTTGTGTTAATCACCTGATGACCCGACCAATCACACACTGTGCCAGTATCATGCTCCACCCCCGGCAACCCTGACATCAAATTTACTCACAATGCCCCGACCTCCTGCATCAACCATTGAGCCTGCAATGTAGCACTCATATGGAGTCCTACTATGTACTACGGCCTCTGCGGTCCTTCGTGTATGCTGCGACTGTGCCTCTGCAATGTGTTTCATACAGCGTCTTTCACTCTAATTGTAGTACGCTTACACCATGTACTTCACCCACTGGGATTTTCGTGTGCTTTGCTCATTGTGGGTTTAACCGTGTACTTCATCAACTGTGGGGATGATTGTGTATGCCAGAAACGATAGTCTTACTGTGTACGTCGCACACTTGTCCGACCTGCGCTTGATACGTGTTAATTTTCCATGCTTGTCTGCAGCTCAGCTGGACTATAGCTTTTGCACATTTCACTTGCATCTGCCCTCTCTTCCCATGCCAAGCAGTTCACCCACCATGCTCATCACCACCGTTCCTTATTCTATACTGTTCCCGTAACTTCACACCCAAGGCTCTCCCTCAGAGTATCGCCTTCAGCCTTCTCGGCTATTACCTTCAGCTTCACATGCTGTTCTTTTATCAGGGAGTTTACTTGCCCTGCCTTTCATCTGGTCATCACACCTTTTCCCTTTTCCTGGATCCCTCTCCCACACACTCTGGGATGGACATTCTTTGTTGTGTACCCTATCACCGTACACACAACCTGCCCTTTTTCAGAGCTCTTACACTACTCTTACCCTTACCCCAGGTTTCTCTTGATCTTCCTGTGCTAGAGGTTACCATTGATATTCCAGTCCCCTTGGATTCTCCACATTCTGCCCTTGCCCAGGACAGACAGACATCCATCCATCCCTCCCTCCCTCCCTCCCTCCCTCCCTCACTCCCTCCCTCCCTCCCTCCCTCCCTCCCTCCCTCCCTCTCCGTCTCTCCCTCCCTCCCTCCATCCCGCCTTACACTAAGTGCACCTAACTCTGGCCTGACTTCGGATGTCAAGAACTCCTCCTGTTCCCTATGTTTAACATCATCCTGACCTTCGGCTACTCAGTCCTTTCTCTCTAATCGAACCATTCTCTCTATAGCCAGCTGCTGCTGGTTAGTCCAGACTTCCCTGCTCCTTACATTCACGCATGCTGCCCTCATTCTAAGATTGCTGCATTCCCTCTTTCTCCAAGCTGCAGCCACACCTCTCCCACCCTGAACTCTGCCCCCACTGAGCTTTGTTCCACTCTCTGCTTCCTCTGAGGTCCGCACAATGCCCATACCCTGAGCTTGCCACTGTACTTTAAAAAGACATTCTTGTGGTGTTCCCTTACCCTGAACTTTGCCAACGTTTTAATTAAGGTGAGATTCACCATCTCTGCATTTAACCTGATGTTCAAACACTTTGCACTCACCCTGACCATTTACCACTCTTCCCATAGCTTAGGTTTGTCCATTCTTTTCTAAAAGTGGGCTTCACAAATTCTGCCCTTGTGCTGGAATCCACCCATTCCGGATGCATTCTAGGGGTCAGCATCTCTGGCCTCCCACCACTCACTTGTCTTTTACACAGAACATGTGCTGTTGCCCCTGACATGCCCCCTCTGCATTACCGCTGAGTGTAACTCACTCTTCTAGCAGTGTACACTTCAAACACAAAACTCTTATATTGTCCTTGATACTGTCTGCGTGAGAGTGTCTCTCACTCCGGCCTTACCATGATGTGTTCATCGGTTCTATGTGATATAATCGCTAGGAAATAACGTAGAGTGTGACTCAATATTTTTTTTTAAAGGCACTAAACACCCTTCCCAACATATTTTAGGACTGGTGCAATAATATAAACTAACTCCAGCCCCAGAATATTTGGGGAAAGTGCTGGAAAGGCCTTTAAAAGCCTTGATGATATTTCCAGCGATGATGTCATCCTTTCTGGAGAGCATACTAATTCTTAGGTCCACCGGCACCATGCAGCCTTTAACACTAGACCTGGGCTACACCGGCTCCTATTCTCCTTAATCCTAAACTCCTTCTGTGGGTGTTTTCCTTTTCCTTGTACTGTGACGTCACATGGTAATGTCTATGGCATCAAACATTCTTTGAAGCTTTGCCTTCATCAAACACTGCCATCGAAAAGTGGTCACTCGTCGAATGAACCTGTTTCCTTGACAGTTGTAAAATCAGGTAACAACATACAACGTGCTTGCTGGGCACTGACTGCCACCTGAATGTGTTTCATGCTGCGCAGGCAACACTGGGAAGAAATCAATCACTGCTGAATCGACAATAGAGTGCAATTAACAAACAGTGTTTGGTCAAAATGATTGATAGCCAAAGGCGGATATCTAGCCAATTGTTAACAGTGAACTGGCCATATCAATTAACTGTAGCCACGTGCGATTAATCAACGTTACTCCATGCAACTTTCTTCTTTTCTTAGACAGGAATAGGTATACATGCGCAATAAAAATACCACCCCCATTGCAATATAGACTAAACCTACTCTTCGTACAATAAACAATCACTCATGTGCAATGTATTGCCGTTGTCTCGTTCCATACACAATATAAGCAACCGTTTTTCATAAATCATGAATTTCAGACTCATGCCTTGCTTGGGTTGGTTCGGTACTGCCACCGCTGTGGTTTCGGCTGCCACACTGCCGCCGCTTATTTCGCCCCTCCCATCGACGGTCCTTCACTGGCAGGTGCCATACAGGCCTGGCATTCACTGGTGTATGCTTTCTGTCAGCCTGCGCGCGCACAGCGAGAATGCCCCAGGTAAAGCGAGTAGGGTGCGCAAGAGGGACATCCGGGGCAAGATTACAAAAACTTTGCACTGGGGACAGTGAAAAGTTGCACAGTATTAGCACTATGGCAGTATTTGCCCTATTTCTAAAAATTAAACAAAAAAAACACTGGGGTATATTAGAAAAGCATTTCAAACATGACCAGTGCAGCCTGGCATGCTATAAGCACTAGAGCAAACATTGCCCCAGTTCAAATCAGATACATGTTCAGTGCATTTTTGCACCACGGTAAAGTGTGCTCTAGTGTTAATACAAAATGGTATTAGCATTAGGGCAAAGTTTGCCCTGGTGCAAAAATGCATCAAAAAGGTTTTTTTTTTTTTTTTGCACTAGGCCACATTTTACCCTGGTGGTTATACCATGCCAACCAACACTTGTCATGGTGTAATTGTGACAAATCAACTTCCAGGACACCAGTGGTGCAGGGGTGAATATCGGTTTCTAAACCATCAATCAACTCCACACCTCTAGTACACCAGAAGGGATACTAAGAGATTAGAAAACAAGAGAATTATAAGACCTCCTTGTCCAATATTGGTAACGTGGATTGAATGGCAGGCTTATCTCGGAAAGTTTGTGGATTGTTGGTTAGTTGCAACACAGCGAGAATACAATTATTACCCAATGATAAAAGGGAATGTCCAGTCAAGGTTGTATACAAATATCTACTGTATTATTACTACTACTACAGACAATTCAAGCACACTACAATTACAACCAACGCTGTAAATGAACACAGAGGACAGGCAGTTTCACGAAGGAAATGGATGCACTCTGGATACTGTCAGGAGGGTAGTTGATAAAGTAATCAGTCTTAAAGTTCAAGATTATGTGGTTTCAACACCAAATGGGCAAAGTGTTGTAACTTTCTATAGGGGCCTTGAGAGAAGAACCAGGGGGGCTGTATCACAATGTACCTGATGCTGAAAAAGTTCTTGGTACTTGACAGCGTCAAAGCAGTTCCAGGGTGCTTTACAGCCTGTGAGGCAGAGTTAATGGTGGAAGACAGCTCTGGGGACCAGGCTGCAGGCAGTTTGGCAAGCTAGACTGGACAGACATCTGCATGCTGTCCAGCACAGCGGCTCAGGGTCAAGAATCGTTGTTTATGTCCTGGAACTATGCTGTGAATCCAGGAAAAGCTTATCATTGCCAGGGGTGCAACCAGAGACGGATTTAGCACTTTGATGATGGACAAATGGGAAGTGTTCCCTGCCATGTCTTGGTCCACCACATTCCCAATCTCCTAACATCAGCCACAAATCACAAGCCCTCATCCCTGCTTGCTTGCAGTCAAGCACATTGGAATAACAAAGAACGTTTAGTGCTCACTCACAGGACCTGGCTAAACATTTGTCAGTGCTTATGGGGGCCCATTTCAAATTGATTGGGTGCCCCATTGCCTCGAGTTAGGTGTGGTGTACACAGTCATGTCTGCCAAATATTTGATATAAAGATCCTGCTCTCTTCCTCATTTTTCTGCTATTGGCATACTTACCTGCCTTCCTTCACTCAATTTCTCCCTCCCTCATTTACCCACCTCAAAACATTTGCCTTTACATTGCTGCACCTCCACTCCCAATTCCTCACTCACTTGCCTCCCTTCTCTCCCTTTCTCCAGGCCTTCATCACCCTTCCTTTTTCCCTGACGCTTTAGACTTCCATTATTCCCCATTCTCCTTACACTCCTGAATCGCCTGCTCTCTATTTCACCTCCTTTTAATCCTCTTTGCATTAATTTCTCCTCACTCGTGTCCCTCATTAACTATTGTCCCATTCTCCAGCCCTCGTGCATTCTCTGTACCCATTCACCCTTTTACCCTCACATGGTACTGTCCAATCACCTTATCTTCTGCCTCCCTCACTCGTAATCTCTCCCTCACACGTCTGCCCTCCTTCATTCTCCTCTCTTCTGTCCCATCATTGTTCATGCCACCTGCTCCTTCTCTACTTTTCTCCCTCACTAGCCTGCCCTTATTTCCTCGCCATTTCTATTCACTGCCCTGCAGCAGGGCCATGTGAAGCTGGAGGAGATATGGAGGTGGTGGGTTGGAATTAAGGGGTCTGTCTGTGATGTTCAATGGAATTTCAAGGCTGTGTGGCTTAAGAACACTGGGGACATACACAAAATTGTTCTGCGTGCAGCGGGAATTATCCTGTGATATCACCTCCTGTAATGTCCCTTCCCATTGCCCATCTTACTGCCCATTGCCTTGAACCCGATCACAGTGCTTCTCAAAGATTTCCACTAAAGCATATATGAGTACATTTTTAATGCAGGTTCTTCATTTCCTTCTCTAAGCATCACGTGGTTCTCAGTAATCATATTTCAATATTTATATAAATGCTCTTATATCTACATGCATGCCCTTGGGCATTTTTACAAGTATACGAGTGTAGCAAAACACATTTTTCAGTGCCCTGCCATATTAGATGTTAGGGATCAGTTTGAAATAAAAAAAAATCCATTGCTTGGTTGGATATTATTTCTCTAGGATTATGGCGGATTCTATATCCGGCCGTAAATCCGCCAGCTATAAATCCTCCACACTCAATGAGACTTAATTACGGGACGTAACACCACCACTTAGCCAGTCATAATTTGGCAGATTTACTCCCAAATCACATGCACTAACGGTATACAAGTGTGACACCTTTTTCACCAGCAGATCCAGCAAACTCGACAAAAGGCCCTCTGTGTTATTACTGTATTTCAATTGTGATGATGCGCCATGCACTCACCTGTTCCTCTGTTGCAGTTAACCCTTGAGTTCAACTTTCTTAATCCCTACGTGAGCCTATGGTATTGCAATTCTTTTTTGGAGCTGCCTTCATTTGAGAAGAGCTGAACTAGTGCATTGTGGCAGCACAGAGTTGGGGCATGTTAAGCCGCTAGCCACTCTCCCACCTTCGCCCTACCAGTGACTGACTCACAGTGAGAACTTGTTGTTAGAATTGCAGAGTAGATCAGGAAATAAAGGAATGCTTGAGGGTGACTACAGTTAGGTCGTTTGGTGATCAGTGGTCTCTTTTACAGGTGCCCAGCTTATCTGCTGAACATCAATATCCAGTGCAAGAGAGTGGAAGGGGAAAATAGAACTAGTGAGGGATCTGGTCTGCTTTACATAAAATCAATGAACATTTTGAGAACATAAGGCTTCACCATGGTTCTTTACATTGGAGAATATGTTACTTTGCACATCACCGACATTGCTGAAATAAAGAGCATGGGGCAGACCTGGTGCATTGAACTAGTTTGCGTCCATAACCTCATAAGGATGATGATCTGTTAATGGAGTGGATCATGTTGCTTCTGATAGAGAATATATGTTGTACTCTTCATGCATCTAGTAATGCAGAAGCATGTATGGATATTCTAAAATCTGCATTGTGAATCTTGGAAATGTCTGGAATTCCTGAATATTCCATCATAAAAGTTGTTTGAGACTGTAGTTTTTCTTTTGTCAGGTTAGGCTAAAGTGGGTGGACCTCAGGTGGTTCGATGGATATCAAAGTGCAAGGATGGATGGCGGGGACATAATTCACATTAAGGAAAAGTGACTGCCCTTTTTCCTACACTGTTTATTGTCAGTTTATTTCATAACAAGTATAAGATGATTATATGTGATTTTACCGACGCAAAAATACAGAGTGATACATTGCATTGCAGCCATAATACCGAAAAACACTGATTTTGTTGTTTTAATTTGGGTGGGTCCAACCCCATCCCGACTCATTTTACCCCTTACTCGACTACAACATATATATTCAATTAATATTTTTGGTGTTTTTCGGTGTTATTTACTTCGGTGAAATGTACCATTCTGTTTTGTTTTCGGTAAAATTACATTGATCACCTGTACACCTCTATGCTCTACTTTCCAACCCAGAATTCTTTGTCCTCCTGAAAATCTGTCAAAGTGGCTCGATGGCTTTATGATTGCTACCTCTGTGAGTTCCCACCAAAAAGTACAGCTTTGCTGACAAACCCACAGAGACCACAAAAGTCAGCAGGCATTTGCTTACTCTATAAACCCGCAAATCTCAGAAGACCACAGTACCCAGAGAGGGCACCGAAACAACTGTGAACAGCAGATCGCCAACCTTGAGGAAATTGAAAATTGAGTATGCTCCAAATGGCGAATCCACCGGCATTGCTGCCTGAGAAGGGTCCAGGACCCCGATCCTGCAATATGGCATGGAAGGAGATGTGACCATGCATGATCAGCACTGTCTGATCTGTAGGATGCAGTCGTAAAGTGACAAGGAGCTATTGCAGCTCCAAAACCTGTCTGTCTCTCAGAAACAGCCACCGTTTCCCAGCTTCCTTAATAACAAGTAGAGCACAGTGATGTGAACTTTTGATTTCTGTCTCAAAATGTCAAGCTCTGGTTACAAAACATGATGGAAAAACTTCTATTAAGCCCATCTATCTCCAAGGCTGTAATCGCCTTATCACCGGGCTCCTGTTAGTTTACTGACAGGTCAAAATGGAATCTGCTGCTCGGCAGACAATATTTCTCTACATGCAGCGGTCAGCGCCTTGACATAAGTCGTGCTCGGCTGGATGCAGTTAATCAGAAGCTCACAGTCATATTTTCTCTCATTCCAACTGCTGACGGTACAGGACTTTTATTCCCACAACATCTATTTGAAAGGCGCTCGGCCTCTGAGGTGCCCCAGGAACATTTGACTGTTATTCACAGGGGGCTTGTGTCGCTAATTTGGATTGCAAAGGTTTCAAATTTCCATCAAGTTGATCTAACCAGCGCTAGCCTTGACACTAGTGAAGACGTGCATAAAAGAGCCTTGCAATGCAGCAAGCAAATACCACTTGTCCCACAAAATAGGATTAAAGGCACAACAGTTCCCTGTGCACTTTGTTTTTAATGTTTTTGAGCCTCTGCCTAGTATTGCACAAGATGCTTAATCCATGCAATATGGTCCAATTGCACACATTGATAAAGGGACCATCTAGCTATATGAATGACATACCCTTGCCGTTATCCAATAAAAACAATATTACAGGCCCTGTGGTAGTGGCCCTGTAGTTATGATTAAGTTGCTCAACTCATAGAAAGAGCACTTATTGGGCAGCTTACAGCTTTGCCCTCAATGGACGAATACTCACCAAACTTTGCAAAAACAGTAAATGGCTCTTGATGTATTTATGCAAGTTTGGTGCGGTTTTATTAAGGGGGGGCACAGTTATTGGAGGGGGTCCCAAAATGTGTGGAAATGCTCATAGATGCAATGGAAAAATAATTTTGCACATGCCTACTGCTCAAACCTCTGGACAGATTTTCACCAAATGTGTGCGAGGAGCAGCGGTTTTGTCCAGAAAGTTATTTTTATGTAAATTTGCTATAAATCTGTCCAACAGTTTTTTTTTAAAAAAAATGACCCAAACATTAGGTATAACTAAATGTGTGATATCTGGGTCCAGTCCGCAGACTCACTTCCCTATTCGGGTACAGGGTCTGGCGTGTTGTCCATGGACATCGGACACGCCTACTGATTGGATAATGAAAAGCGTGAGGTGCGTCATATTTTTTTTAAACAGTCGCCATGTTGTATCCGCGGTCAGTGCCATTGTCCGCGGATAACGATGTGGGGAAAAAGTCTGGAAAACACATTTGGTGTTATTTAGTGGTCGAAAGAGGGACTGGAAAGGGTGGGGTGGGATAAAGATGATATGGAGCTGTTTTTATATGTGAAAAAAAGGTTTGCAGATGCCGCTAAGTCCACAGTCAATTTTGGTGTCTGCAGAGATCATTTGGATTGGTGGGTGTTCAGGGCGAGTTTTGTTATGTGGAGGTGTATTGTACGTACTTATTATATTGTTTAATTCTATTGTGGTGGTTGTGGCCAGTGGCCAGATTCCATGCCCCTAGGAATCTAGCCACTGGCCACATACACTAGAGTAATATGTGTATTGTAATTAGAGGTAGTGTAGGAGCAATATACATTATTTGTAATATGGTGGAATTATATAATTAAAGTGTATATAGTATTTATGATTGTAGTACAATTGAGGCGAGTGCTTATGGAATATGTATTTATTTATATTTGGTATGGTTACTTAGTTGCATACATGAATAAAGCTTAAATCTCTGGCTATATTTCTGTGGAAAAATACAACAGTATAATTTGTTAAACTGGATAGAGTTAAAGCTTTAATTGCAAACACTTTTACATATACATTTACTTCTTTTGACCCTCATAAACAGTACATTCTATGTACTATGTTTGGTACAATATGAGTGTGTGCTACATTGTTGTTGTATTGACATCAAATAATCATTGGGAGAAACTAAATCCATAGAGGATAAAAGAAAAGGATTATAATTATGCAAGTGTAAGTGTGATGGTATGTTTGTTTGAAGTGTGTTGTAATTAAGGGAATGCTTAAAGTAGTTATTTACCTGTTGGCATATTCTAACTGTATTAGACTTTAAGAGAGGTTTTATAGTAACAAGAACTATGATGGCATATTTGAAGTGTATTGCAATGAAGGGTATTTCTGAAGTAGTTAGATACCTTTGGGTGTATTCTAACTATCTTGTAAAAGTACTATTGTAGTATAATGGAAGTAGTTAGATACCTGTTGGCATGTTGTAAATGTTTATTAGCTACAGCCTACTGAGTGGATTTGGGTTGAAGGAATTTTAAGTAGGCATTTGTTAGATTTGCCGGTTACCTATGTTTTGGAGCAATAGAAGTGTTGTTACATTCAAACCAACTAAGCCATAATTTGCATTCTGCAGAAACTGGTGAAATGGAATGGATTCACAATTTGGTATGGATACATATGTAAATCGTTCATTAGGGATATGCTCTTGTGAAACATGGTTGCAGAGAGTGCATGTATGTTTCTACGTGTATAAGATCTGGAATATTTCATTTATAGGGATGTTTTTGTTTTCCAGCACTTGTAGTAAGTACATTAAGAATTCATGTGGATCGTCCTGCGTGTTTATGGTAAATTGTACCATTCCTGCACCATAGTCCAATTCTTGCCTTATACCCAAGAGAATGTAAGTGGTGTCAGGATTATTTGTGGCATTTCTATGAAGGATAATCATTTGCGAACATAACAGGTCTGAGCCATTCAAGTACATGTTGTGAATAATTGGTGGCAATTGAAAGAAAAGATTGTTATATTTGCATAGCAGTTTACTCCAGTTGTGTTGCTGAATTTAAATGGACCAGAGAGTTGGCTCTCTGCATATTGAGAAGAGATATTTGTCTCTTTGTCTTCTGATGGAGGTGAAGTTGAGTTTGTACTAGACAGTTTTGTGGTTGTATTATTTAGGGGCTGGAACTTGTGAATTCTGAATAATGACAGCATATGCAAGAGATAGAAATAATTGTTCACTGTGTATGTACATGTCATTGAAAGAAGGAAACATGATATTGTGAGGCCAATTTGTTTAACTTCTGCACTTTTGTCAAAGTGGATGTTGACAAACTGAATGTTGTTGTCATGTGGATATGTTTAAGCCAACAACTGTACTAATTGCTCCATTGATTTAACCTTGTTCTATGTCAAGTTTTTTTTTTCAGAATTACTCTGCAGTTTAGACATGGAGTTAATATTTTCACCAGTCCAGCTGTGTTAGAGATACATTTTTCTAAGCTATTTAGTCTTGCTTGTTTACACATAGGGAGGGTCATGTCGTGCACTTCTAGTTTATCTGTGGAGCTGTTATGCAGTATGTGCTGCATTTTATTTTATAACACTGTCTTGTTGAATTGACTACAGCTTGCAATGGTAGGCATTAAGGACATTGCATTTTATATTTGGTTGAGTTAATTGTTCCATCAGGTGCAGATGTCTTTCGGCCACATAGCTCATTGATTAGTCAACTATTTGAGATTAATTTAGCATCTTTAGTAACGAGACCAGTTCTAATGCTTTCTAAAATGTTAGCATAGGTGAGATCTGTAGACTGATGCATGTTTTGAGTTAGTACTCTGTATTGAAAATGTTGCCAGAGATTTACATTTCCAATGCCACCAAGTTCTGTTGTGGCATTGTTTGTGTCCTATTGTTGTGAAAATAGGTTGACCTTTTACTTGTGTTAACTGAAGGAGGTCTCTGAAATCAATAATGTGTTTTCCTCCAAACAGTTGTTTGTCAGGTGTTAGGACTTCTTGCATTCTGAGGTGAATTAATGCCAACATGGGGTTGGAAACTATGCTTACTTCATCTACTAGGAGCACTTTAATTTTTCAGTACCAGCGTCTGCTGAAAATGTGTAGTATTCTGATTTGTTTTGGTGTTTTACTCGAAGGAGCAGTAGTCGGTGTAAAGTTACACCTCTTATGGTGGATGCGGCTAAACCTGTGGGGGCTGTTAGAACAGCCAAACAGCCAAAATTTTGTTATTTGTTAAGTTTTGTAGAGATTTGCTGATTATTTTAATTAAGACTGTTTTACCAGAACCCTTTTCACCACTTACAGACAGGAGCAGAGGTGTATACATTTTACAGCTACACATTTTAGTTTCATCTTTAAAACATGTTCAATTTGGTATGTTCTACCTCAGTCATGGCTATTACGCTTTTTCTTTAAATGAGTGGTTCTCCAAGTGGTTCTTGGGATCCTGCAAGGAAGGTTGACTGCCCAGAGAAGTGTCTTTATATAGTTGAGCTTCATTATTTTCCTCTTGTTGGCGTTCATTCTACAACATTTTTTTGTTTTGTTTGAAATGTACATTTGTTATAATGCTTTGATTTGCTTTGAATGCAACTTCCAATGGGTCATATTGATCTAATAATTCTTCTTCTTTTCTCCAAGGTTTACAAAGTTGCAATAGGGCCATGTAATAAAGTTATCTATCTTGCAGAGATTCAAAGGATAACATTAGCTGATTAATTAGGCCGGGTTTGGTAATTTTCACTTGGCTTCCTTCAGGAGTTTAGGCTGAATATTTGCATGTTGTCTTATCTGGTGTGACATTGTTTTTGTATGAGTAGTTTTGGGCTATGTCGTATAGGCACCTATTTTCCAAAGCAGTACTTCTGTGTGGGTATTATGTGTCAATTAAATAATTGTTTAACATGTCCTGGCTCTTGGGATCATGTGTGGCTATTGTTTCTATCTTTGGTAGTATGTCAGTACTCTTTTTTTGGGATTAAGTTGGACCAAGGTTTAGCCAGACAATGTGTTCAGATTTGCCCCATAAGGCTGCACCTGTTAAATGGTCTCTAGTTTTTTACCACCCACATTCTCTATGGGAGATAATTTTTATACCGAAGCTGTACAATTTTTGTGACAGTGTTTTGTCAGATGATATGTGATCCCACAGGTCTTTGAGCTCTGCTTTCTCAGCATTGGTGATATAGGCTGTGACATATCCTGCAACTGCAGTGGATATGTCTGCAATGTATTTTATGTCTATGTTTGCATTGCACAATAGGGCAATGGTTCCATTGTAATCATTGATATACTTGGATGCATTATCCATTTTAATGCTGTATGTGTTATTAGGGGATTAGCCTTTTACACAATGTCTAACAGAAGACATCAAGCTATTTACATGTCCTTGTTTGCAAAGTGCTATAGGGAAGCCAAAGCAACAGCTGGTATATTATATATACCTTTGTTCTTATATCTACATCAGCAGTATTTACCACCCCCTTGTTTTGGAAGCGTAACATTTGTGTACGTAGGTCACTATCTGTGGTTTCTGAAGGGATGTTGCAGATAATGTATTTTTCAATAAACTGTAAAACAGGCATCACTGTCATGGCCAAATTAGGGAGCATCTTTTATCCACAAAAGAATGTGGGTGTTTGTTGCTCCCCTGGATTCATATTATTTTCTCCGAAAGAAGTGTTGCACTTGTCCGAGCGGAGTGGTAGATTTATTGCAGTTGAAGTGCAGCATGGCAATGAAGAGATGGTGAAAGTACTTTGATACATTGACAGGGTCAGGAAAACAGTGTTCTCCTGTTTATTTTATATCTATTTCATCTTTATTTTGGTTTGCAACGTGTATAAATGTGTGCAAGTCATCCCATGCATACTCTGCCCAACTTGAAGTAACACATTATGTGGATGTGCCTAGATTCCTTAGGATAGTACGTACTTCTGCATGACGTTGGAACCAATTGTTTTGTTCCACACATGTATTCTAAGAGATTTGTAATACTTGACTGCAAAACTTAATCGTTGTCTTTTATTTGTTGAAGCAGTTGGGTAGCAGACATTTAAAAAAAGAGCTTGTTTTTTAACGAGTGTGCAACTACAGAGCATAGAGTTGCTATGTTGCTATCGAACAGGATGTGGAAAATGTATTATACATATTGTCTGAATCTGGGGTTTTCAGAATACATTTGTAAAGAACAATATTCTGATGCACTAATTTGTGTGGACCTTTCATCATATTGTTCTCCTTTTCCTGTAGGAAAGAGCATAAATAACTTGCCTCTAGACCTTTTACCCATATGCTCATTGAGGATCCTTTGGCTTGATGCATTTGATATGTTTCTAATACATCTTCAGTGGTGTCTTTGGAGAGTAATGTGTCAATCGTATCCTGGTCAGAAATGTATCTACATATTTAAAACGTATGTGAGAGGGTAATTCGGTGATGGAGTCTTGGAACAATTTGAAAGAGAAATGGGAATTCGATTTAGGTTGTGTGATTAATGACAATACCTGGGAATATGTATGGAGGGTTGGATAAAGGAGCAAAATGGATTTTAAGTTGTGACTTATTGTTATGATGCAAGTATACACTACCCGAGTACACCAATTAAAGGATACATGTTGGTAGTAAAAGGATACACAAAGAGATGTCCCAGAGATACAGCAGGGATGGATGTAGAACGACACACATCAATGTGAGTCCTTCCTACTAATGTCACTCTCTGGCTCGATAATTATACACAGCCAAAGGGAGTAATTAGTGGGAAGGGCGAGTAGGACCAAACATACACCAAACTGTGGTTAGAAGAGAGGAATTATTAGGACCTGAACTGCCACCTAGAAATCAACTAAGAGTCTTTCAGTGATAGACTAACCTGCGTCTTCTGGGAGAATCTCAGATGGAGTCCAGGTAAGCAGCAATCAATCCAAGGGAAAAATGACAAGGAAGGGAGTTAGTATAGGAAACTAACCCGGACGGAATGAGGGCCGCACTAGGGTCGGGTTGGTGCACACAGGATAGCATCCAACAAGTCCAGTGCACGAGTCCTGAATTGACACAAAAGGGAAATAGAATGGTCCCAGGTTAGGATTGTCTGTAGAATGCCCTTGGTAGGAATGACTGAAGTAGTCTGTAGTTGTGCATCAGAATAACAAAAGTTGAGGATGGTGGAATAGTCATCTGCGGAGCACTGAAAGCTATCTGTTCCTAATCAGGAATGGAGCGGAACTGAGGAGGAAAGGATCCGTTGGGGTCCGAGATGTGATGGCTTACCGGCTGTGGGCCTGGATCGGGAGGAGGAAATGAGAACCGCTTAGGGAAGCAGTTTTAGTCTGCTCCGAATCAAGAATGGAAAATGGAGCGGGTAAGTATTTGCAGAGGACCGCTGAAATCCGCAGTGAGGATGAAGTCGGCAATAGAAGTAACTTCTGACTTGCGAGCTCCGGAACGCGAGGTAATTAGCAATGATTAGAAGCACTGTTGCTTTGGGAACGTCACTTTATAAGGAAACCTGTGACACTTGCGTATTACGCTTGATCACGTGTCACGTAGTCAGGGCATCATGTGATGTCACCTGCGACTGTAGCAAAGTAATTAATACCAAAAGAGAATCAAAAAATACTGAAAGAGGTGCGCACACACAAAATGTGTGCCCTGCATCTACTGAAAAGAGTATTGGAAGCGTTTCCCAGGCATTTTACCAAACAGTCTCCAGTGTGTGTAAAAAGGCCTGGCAGATCTAGAATCAGTGTGAGCAGGTAAGTACCATTTATTGGAAATGCTCTGTGGAACAACAGCAGATGTACTAGGTCAGTCCGGGTAGGCAGGTATAACACTTATTCATCCAAAGGTTTTGGGAAGATTATATTGGACACGGTATGGATTTCTGCTTTAGGTTTGATGACTTGAGATCTTTGTTGGGGATGTGGGAATGAGGGGGAACATTGGACCATATGTTGTGGCATTGTCAAAGGTTGTTGACTTTTTGGCGAGAAGTATTGGATAGGTTAGATATTACTTTGTCAATCTCATTTCCAAGGAAACCGTTTCAAGTTTTGTTGTTAGCAAAAAGTGGGCGATGTTTGAAGGCTCGCTTGTATGGGGTTTGGATAGATAAAGTTTGAGTGATAGCTGAAGGTGTGCAAATCCAGGAAAAAAAACATAGTTGAAGAATGGATTAATGATCTGATTGTGTTATCTGAATTTGAATTGGTTAGGTTTCGGAAGCAGGATAAGGAGGAGAACTATTGGTCCTTATGGAAGTCCTTCATTGATTTGTATGCTAGTGGAGTGCATAATGATGGTTGCTATGAATACGTTGTTTTAATTGATTGATAATGTTAATAGTGAGTTAATTTTACTTTTAGTCTTTTGTCTTGTCCTTTTGTCTATGTGTTGTGGGAGCTGGATCAATTTTGTATGAAATATCTCTGCAGCTTTGACTGATGTGTAGTGTTATGTTAAAGCTTGAAGTTTGTATTACTGTATTAATTTCCTTGTATTTACAATTTATTTGTATCTTAAAATCAATAAATAAAGATGTAAAAAAAATGTTGGTTGCCGTAAGAGGATCTACAAGTTCAAATTGGCCAGTTGCTGGTGAATCTTTAATTATTTGGGTGTTTATTTTTATAGATTTACTCTATGTTTATATCTTTGTAGTATTCATTGTTTTCTTTCAGATACTGTAAGGGTTGTCTAACTTTGTTTAAGTCAACTAGTTGTTGCCAACTGTTGTTGTCTTTTTTTGGTACACCATTTACCAGTACAATCAAATATTGATCTATTGGCCGCTGTACTCCCAGAGTTTCTACATTTTCTTTAAGATCTAATGGCAAATATACTACCCATGGAATGGGTCATGTTGGCAGGTGTGCATGTACTGCCAACATATTAAACTTCCACACACCTAGTGCCACTTAAATATGTTCTATAAATATATTGAATCTGATTTTTCCTTACACACAGTGCTGCTATAAATGCACTTATGCATTTTTTAACTTTCATCAAACTGCCCCTAAAAAGAACTGTTTTTAAATGCACAGCATTTTAAGTATTTGCTGCTTGATATGATCAGATGCTGAATGCTGCAATGCATGGCATTTGCTAGAGTAGTTAAAAATGAGAATATGCTTATTGACAAGCTTATTTCAGGGTACATAGCAAAAACCCTCTATATATATATATGTGTAAAATATAAGCATACATGTACTATGTCGTGTTATATGCAGATGTTGTTGAATCCGCAAACAGAAATCTTGGATAGTTTCACAGAAGTGTTTGATGCAGATGTCTGGGATTAACAGGAGCTATGCACTCTCAGTGTTCAAGTGTACATCGGAAGTATTCAACTGAGATGACAGGGTTAGGTGGAGGGTTTCTGGAGTTGATTGGTGGATGGATGTGTGACTGTTTAAAAGCAGACAATGAGGGAGTGTTACAAAGATGAAAGTGGAAAGGGTTGAAGGGGTGCCCTGTTCTACTGGGTCCGCAGACACCGCAGTAGTCTACGGATCGCACTTGCCACATGCAGGTCTTTTAAGGATGCATGACATGGAAAGTGGACTGTGGGGATTATCCATTGAGGTCTTCTGGTTGTGGCTTACAGCAAGAGAGGGTTGCAGGTGTATTGATTGTTGTTTGTAGGGAAGATAGATGTGGCTATTTCTATGAAAAATCTCACTGTTGGATCCTGGGAGACTGCTGGATGAAAAATGTGAATGTGTTCACTGAATTGTGTGGCATCTCTGGTACTCTTGGATTAAAGGGAATGGAGGTTTGGTGGTGTAATATCATTTTGTAAAACTAGGGCTACTTTCAATGTTTTGATATTATTGTGGAGGAAATAGTCTGGGTTACATTACTCCACTATCTTTGAAAGTTGCATCACAGGAAATGTTCCAATGCTTAATGGAACTATTTCAATGTGGAAAGATAATGTGTTTACAAATACATCCAAGGGAAGTGTAGAGACGGCCAAGTATGTTTTGTGCACAACTAGAAGAAGGATGGCACCATGTAAATAAAGGTGTATGTGATTTTTTGAATGGTGTAGACATGGCATCTTTTGAAAATGAAACATCAAATTGGATACTGCAAACAATTTTCAGAGTGATGGAGTGAATTATACAGATTTTGGGATTCAGATGTTTCATGTAAATATTCAAAATGCACTCAGAAGTTTTACGTGAAAAAGATGCACAGTGCACATAAAACACATGTAAGTAGTTATAGGAAATGAAAATCAGAAAAGCAAAGAAGAAATCAAAACTGAAGAAAAAAACATTAAAAAGCTATTTTAAGAGCCACTATTGTTCACTAAATTGTTTAAATTAAATGTGAACTTCCCCACCCCAAAACCAGGAGCTAGTAGCAGCAATGCAGAACTTCACAGTTGCGGTACAAGCCCTAAAGGCTAAAAACGTGGCACTCCATCAACAGGTTGTGGTGCACAGAGAAGATCATGGTGACCTACCACCTATGACTCTGTCGTATGGGAAGCATGATGGTCACCCAGGAGGTCTTAAGGATTTCTTAGACGCATGTCAGTTTTATTTTGCCTTCAGACCTCATACTTATGAAACAGCCCAATCCCGTTAAGGGTTCATTATAGCAAACTTAATAGGCAACGCTATAGCCTGGGCTACCTCGTTAGTAACCAACAATTATCTGACACTCAATGATTTGGACCATTTTCTAGGACTATTCAGAGAGCGGTTTGATCACCCAGAAGTGCTCTGCACCTCTTTTGAAGCTACTTTGCATGTTCGTCATGAAACCACCGATGTACTGACTTATATCTCTCATTTTTTTAAATTGGCAACTAAGGAGAATTGGCCAGACTCTGTCAAACAAATCATATATAGGAGAGGATTACACAACGATATAAAGGATGAATTGGCCCACATAGCGCGACCTGCATCTTTTCAGGAATTGATGACACTATCTTTACAGATTGAGTTACGACTATTAGAACGACGCCAGGAGAAGAGAAGGCATCGTTCTTACCCTTCTTCGAGCCCGTCCCTCCAGCCTCCCAAGGAAGATCCCACCGCAGGAGAACCAATGCAAATCGGAATGACAAGTAGACCTTTGACCTCAGAGGATCGCAAGTGACGCAGAGATGTCTTTGCATGTACTGTGGTTCCTTCAGGCATCTACTTAGGAACTGTCCTGAAGTCCCTCCTCGATGGAAGGAAAACCGCAACCCCTGGTCTTTTGCAAGGGAAGTATCGGGGAGCAGCCTACAACCCTTGCTACTACACTAGACCAATAGAGGAGAATGAAGAAAACCATGTAATGGTGTTTTTTGTATGTTTATGGCTATCTGGTCCGGAGCCCTTTGAAGTGTTGATGATGTTGGACTGCGGAGCTGCGGGCAATTTCATCGATGTCGACTGGGCCAGAGAGAATCAGGTGCCCTCGCAGCTCAAACAGAAGCCCATTCCAGTTGAAGGAGTGGACAGTACTCCACTTTCTTCTGGACCCACAGTCAAGGAATCTATACCATTAAGGATGATGTTGGGGGAACACCATGAACTCATGGTGTTCGACATAATCAGAGCAGCACATTTCCCTCTTGTCATTGGTATTCTTTGGCTGAGGAAGCACAACCCCCATATATACTAGGCATCTAATCGGGTGAGCTTCAACTCTTTGTTCTGTAAATCCAAGTGTATGGACACTCTCTGTAGTAAGGCATAGGTGGAAGAGACTAATAATACCGGAAACAAGACAGTCTCCTCTATTCCTCTAAAGTACCAAGAATATGCTGAAGGTTTAAAGATACCATACCAAGACACTTACCTCCACACCGAGCTGAAGACTGTGCCATCGATCTGATCCCTGAAGCAATTGTTCCTTTTGGACAAATGTACCCTCTGCCCTTACCAGAAAAAAGGGAGTTAAGAAAATAAAGGGAATACCTAGATGCCAATCTACAAAATGGTCTTATCCAAGAATCTAGTTCTTCCTGTGGCGCATTGCTATTTTTTATACCCAGGAAGGATTCCTCCAAACTGAGACCCTGTATAGTTTACCAAGGTCTCAATCAGATCACAATCTGAGATGGATACCCAATGCCACTTATACAAGACATCTTGGAAGCAGTACAAGGGGTGGTCAGTCTATTTCACCAAACTTGTCCTCAGGGGAGCTTATCACCTCCTGAGGATAAGTGAAGGAGATGAGTGGAAGACGGCCTTTCAGACCCCGCTGGGTCTGTTTGAATACAGAGTGATGCCGTTTGGACTAGTAAATGCCCCGGCCATCTTTCAGAGGTTTATAGATAAGATCTTCTCCGACCTGTTGTTCTTGTCGGTAGTCATCTACTTGGAAGATATTTTTGTTTTCTCTCAAACCCTGGAAGACCATCAACATCA
The DNA here is from genome assembly GCF_040938575.1 of Ambystoma mexicanum. Lineage (NCBI taxonomy): Eukaryota > Metazoa > Chordata > Amphibia > Caudata > Ambystomatidae > Ambystoma > Ambystoma mexicanum. The sequence continues at coordinate 1,022,111,712 of NC_090925.1, read as the reverse complement.
AGTCAAGGAAGTACTGCATCGTCTATGCACTCACCAACTCCTGGAAAAGCCTGAACAATGCCAGTTTGAAGCTACATCGGTATCTTACTTGGGGTTTATTCTCTCTAGGGATGGCATAGGGATGGATTACAGTAAGATTAAGGCAGTATTGGACTGGAAGGAACCACAAAGGGTAAAGGATGTGCAGAGGTTCCTAAGGCTGGCAAACTTCTACCGACAATTCATCCCTAACTTCTCAAGATTGGTGTTGCCGATCACAGCTTTACTCAAGAAGGGTGCAAAGTTTGTGTTTGATCAACAGCCTTCGAGAGGCATTCCAACATCTCAAGGACCTGTTCACCTCGGTACCAGTTTTAGTATAACCTGAGCAGAATAAACCATTTATTCTAGAGAGAGACGCCTCTTTAGGCGCTGTGGGGCAATTCTGCTTCAAAGGACTGAGGATGGGCTAGAACATCCAGTGGCTTTGTACTCTAAGACACTAACCAGCAGTGAGCACAATTATTTGGTTCTAGAAAGGGAGATGGGGAGCTGGTGGCTATTAAATTAGCTTTTCAGGAATGGCACCATCTCCTGCAAGGAGCTACACAGAGTTTCTTAATACGTATGACCACAGAAATCTCTGGGTTCTGCAACAGATGGAATGCACATCACGCCATATGGGCATATTTCTTTTTACCGTTCGACTTTCAGATCACATACATCCCAGGTACCGAAAATAAGGTGGCGGATACCCTATCCCGCAGTCACTGGGAAGACTCAGGGATCTATCGGGGCCATGACCTGGTCCTCCCCGGGCTAAAGACTGCCACAGTGATCACTCCTTTCTTATAAGAACTCTTATTACATTATTGTCAACAGATTAACGCCCTGGAGGCCATTACCCAGGGTAATGATGGCCTCTACTATCACGGCAAGGCTCTATACATCCCATCTAAGAAACTCCAAGGGCAAATCCTTTTGTGGTGCCATGATACACCTCTATCGGGACACCCAGGTACCAAGACGACTCAGGATTTGGTTAGTCGTAGATTCTGGTGGCCTACACTACTTAAGGACATCAACAGTTATGTGTTATCTTGCCTTATTTGTGCCTCTAGTAAGAACATGACGGGCAGAGCCATTGGTTTGTTACAACAACCCCAGTTGCCTGGCCGTCCTTGGAAACACATTTCAACTGATTTTATCATTGACTTACCCAATTCTAATGGTATGACAACCATTATGGTTATTATTGACTCTGACTGTAAACTGGCTCACTTCTCAGCAATTTCTCATCTCCCTTTGGCTCCAGAAGCTGTGGCTAACTTTCTAAATGATATAGTTTGTTTCCATGGACTGCCCAGGATGATTGTAACAGACAGAGGCTCACAGTTTACCTTGAAGTCCTGGTCTACATTATGCCAATAATTGGGTATTCACATGGCTCTCTTGTCTGGATACCATCCACAGAACAACGGCCAAACAGAGAGGCTCAATGCCAGTCTCAAACAGTACCTGAGATGATTTTGGAGTACGGAGCAGGAAGATTGGGCCTCCTTTCTCCCTCAAGCAGAGTTTGCATACAATAACTCAATTCACACCTCTATGAAAATGAGTCTGTTTTATTACACATATAGGTACCATCCTCAGCAACTGCCATGGACGGGTTTACCACCAACTAGTACACCAGCCATAGATAGCCTTTTAATGGAGCTCCAGGAGGTACATGCCACTGCAAGAAGAGCTCTTGTAGCCAGTCGATAGATACACAAAAGGTGGGCAGACCTCAGTATAAGATCGAACCCTGATTGGAAACCTGGCCAACTGGTCTGGCTATGTCATGATTCCTGCCCCTCATGTCCCCAGCCCTCCAAGATGTCAGGCTGGAGCCACGCCACGATCACCTACATGGCCCTCAAGGGCCTCTCCATCCATCCAAAGACCCACTTGGAGTCAGACTTGGCGCTTGTGGCACCAGACTCACTCACTCCCATAGGATAACATTGGGCACCTGGGATACTCAGAGACTATTTAAGCCACACCCAGGCTGAGAAACGTGCTTTGTGTTTTCTGCACCTGCAGCGTGACACTCCCAGTGTTGGATCGGTCTCCAGTAGGCCTACATCTTTCTTCTGCACTGAGCTCCTGCAAGAACAAGAACACCGTTAGGAACAGCATTACCTTGCGGCGCTTGTGCCCATCAGTCATCGCTCCTTCTGTTCTGCGGGCATCTTCGGCAGTGTAATTCCCATCCCAGCATGCCGCTTTCTAAGGAAAAGGGAAAAGAACAGAAAAAAGGCATTAATAAGCATTCTGCAAATCTTCGCTTATTTTTAAATACTGTACGAGCTTCAAATGCTTACCTGAATCCCACCCGCTCTGGGGGAACTCTGTCTCCGGAACTTCTCATCCATCTGCAAGAGGGAAAAGACACTCCAGGTTAGCGTGGAAACATCTAGAGGCGCTGCATACCGCGCTTACCCACCGTATTTGTTCTTCATAACCGATATCCACGCTGAAAATGTTGCGGCACCTAAAAGACACAGAAAAAGAACTCAGTTAAATGCAAATACGAAAGGGGTGCATCGCGCATCGCGCTCTTACTCACCACCAGCGCAACTCATCTCAGCAGCACGCTGCCATCCCCGGATGCCGGAAATCATCTAAGGAAGGAAAGGAACGACGTTATAGAACTGTTCAAAAGACTCATTATACTTACCTGTCGGACTCTTGCCAGTGAAGTAATTAGGCAGCAACGATCCTGCATCAATCAACGCGCCCAAGCGCTGAAGGCAAGATGGAGAGCACATTATCCAAGAAAACAAGGTGAGCTGTGGATCAAAGGGAAGGGTTGGACCCCAGGGAAGAAGGGGTTCAAGCACACAGAGACAATAGGGAGTTAAACTCTATTAATCCTGTGTTTCAGGCCCAGTCTCCAGTCGAATAGACTCCAGGGAAGGGTTTGAGGTCGTAAGAGGTCAGAACAGGCTGAGTGACGTTGTCAGACTCTGGTTCCACCTCCCCTTGCTCCTCACCTAATTCTTCTGAGGAGGGCCCTTGGAAGGGAAACTTGGTCCTTGGTAGCTTCTTTTTCTTACTGGATGTCTTGTCCTTGGAGATCCGGACCTTCTTCTCGTGTAGATAAGGTCTATCCCTTCCAGAGGCCACCGTGACAGCTGATGGTACCTGTCTTGGATGCCTCCAGGGGGGCCAGCTTCACAACCAGGCAAAAAGCCAAAGGCAGAAAAAACCCTGGAGATCTTGATTGAGGAGACGAGGTGGACAGTCTTGGGAACCCAGGCAAGTAGTAGGAAACACTTCTCAATAGTTCAACGGCTCGAAGTTGGCACTGAAAGAGGTTGATGTTGTAGAAGGGTGTTGGTATTGGAAATCCGAAGGAAACACCCTCATAAACATATGGATCTGAAAGTACAGACAGTCTCTTGGTGGACACGAACAGGATATTAGAGAAAAGACTCTCAGAAAGAAAGAAAAGGAAGAGATGCTGCAAGGAAAAAATAGGAATAACTAGATCTATAACCGAAGAAAGAAATTACTAGTTGCACCCTGGTGGAATAGAGAAAGGCCAGATACTCTGTTGCAGGGATATAGCCATAGAGTGAAAGAACCAAGGTGCCGCGTCCCGACTGCTGGTGGAGCCGAAAGGCAGCCCGGAACGCGGACAGTAGATGAGGCGAGTAGTTTGAAGCCGCGCACCGAAGAAGGCTGCTGGTGGAAGGAATGGAATGGCAGATTGCCGAGCAGAAAGAGCAGGATGGTGCTGCTTACAGACAGAAGATTGTAAGCAGGAAGCAGAGATGGCAACACAGGTAAGACACAGAAGGTAAGAGCGAACCGTGAAAACCCGAAGGCGGAAGTAAAAGTACGAAAGTACAGAGAAATCCAGGAGGCAGCCCTAACGAGGAAAGACAAAGAGAGGAAGCGGCAGTCCAAAACGGACGTAGAAGGCAATAACCAGACGGTTAAGAAGGCGGCTAAAAGCCAGAAGCAGGAACGAACACACAAAGAGTAACGGAGCGTTAGTGTTAAGCACACAGATACAACGCAGAGAAATTGGGGGCGGAGTCAGCATTTATAGAGGAGGCAGCCATATTGGAGGAGGATTAGAGCGTAGCCAAACACTGCTAATACTTCCATTGGTTCCATCATTTCCACCCGTGATTCCTGACAGACGTTCCCATGGATACCAGGTGAGCGTCACAGGCTATCTACTAAATTCCTGCCCAAATGGGTACCTTCAGGCTAGTTTTCGCCTCATTATATGGGACCTTTCCAATATTGGCTCAAGTTAATCCAGTGGCTTTCAATCTCCCCTTACCAAAGAGCCTCCAGCGGGTACACCCAGTGTTCCATACCTCTTTGCTGAAAGAACACAAAGAAGATCCTTATCAGAGAAAGAGTTGTGGAGCACAGTCTCCCATACCTCAGGTTCCGGAAGAATATGAGATAGCTTATCTGGTGGATTCCCGCTATAGAAGAGGCAGAGTACAGTACCTTGTTCACTAGAAGGGTTACTCTGCGGAAGAAAGAACATGGAAACCCAGAAGCCACATTCATGCACCCCGGCTCTTACGACAATTCCATCAACTGTGTCCAGGTAAACCCGGGGGCCCCCCAAGGGGAAGGGGTATACTGTCAGGATTCGCCCTTGGAAGGTATGGCATACTTGAAAACACTAGTATCGTCGGGGGAAGACTGAGTAAATGTCTAATCCTCATCCAAGATTGCTGCCGTGGGTATATATCCAAGCCACGCCCACAGCTCAGCACATTATATCTGTCGCTTTCACACCAGCGCTGCTGCTGCTCACTCCGCCGAGTATTTACCTTTCTTGTGTTTTCCCTTGTACTTGCCCGCTTATCCCCCCTGCGGTCGGCATCCTTCTGCCATTACTCCTGTTTCTCACTTACTCTTCGTCTCGCGCTGAAGAACTGGGTTGCACTTCACGAGTGCAACAGCAATTCTTCCGTTATTATTCCAACTGTTCTGCCTCTGTTGTTTCTTACTGTTCTAGCTATTCCTTCTTCTTGCTGTCTTCTATACTTATTGCCCTTCTGATTCTCTTTTCGGTAAGGCATTATTCCCTTTCTATCTTTCTGCGGAGCTGACTATCTTGGCAGTTCATTTGTTTACTGCTACGCTGACTCCTAAGCACACTGGGAGCCTTCCTGCAGCCTTCTCTCTCTCCAGTCTCCATTCTACACACCGCTTCATCGAAGAAACACCTTTCTCTGACCACAAATCCTATTCCTGTGTTGTTTAATTATGAACTGGTGAATTCTGTTCCTTCAAGTGTCCTTCTGCCCTCCATACTTACCAAAGGACATAAACCATCTGAAAGGACAATTGGACACCAGGGTTTTTTGTTGCCAACCAGGTTTTTCCCAGGTTATTGGGGTTGGCTCCTCAGGGTTCCCCAAAGGCAGATATCAATTCCTGTCAAGGTGGCCTCTGAGGTAGCCAGACCCTACTTGCATGACAAGAAGGATAGAAGATCGAAGGAAAGGCAGACGCAGGACACCCGGAAACCCCGTAAGAAGTCATCAAACCCCAAGGACAGCTCATCTGAAGGACCAGGTGAGGAGGAAGCTTGGGAGGGTAAGCACTACCCTGACAATATTTTACCTGTGAAAGGTGGCTCCTAACGGAACTATTGTTTTGTGTTTTTTTGCTTTGTTGTTGTTGTATTTCCTTGTATTGTTTTTGTTTTGGGAGGGACCGGTACCAACCACAGAGACAGAAGGGCATGTGGACAGAGGAAGATGTTGGGCAGGCCTTAAATTTAAGGTGTGGCAGTGTTTCTCATGCTCCTGGACCGCAACCACGAAAGCGATACAAACCTGCTTCCCCTGTAGATTGGGGCGTCACAGTACATATATATTACTGTGACCCTCAAAAGGTAAGGGTCAATAGTGTTCTGTATGGCCTGTGAGGCATCCGCTGGTATCCTCTGCCGCACAGGAGTAGTTTATCTGGTGACAAGAGCGGTCGAGAAAGATGTGGTAGAGGCCGTCAACCTGCTTCTCCCTGAAAAAGGATGCACCTTTTTCAGAGCACCTGGGTGGTTGGCTTTGGTGTGGCGGCGCCTGGCGTTGGTAGAATAGGAGAACAGCCTAGGTTTTCCGCCATTGAGTACAACACTCTGTGCCTCTAACTTTGACTGCCCGAGCCTTTGGTACACCCCTAATGGTGGTGAAAAACCGCCACACCCAGGACTCACTCTGGGCACTGGAGGGAGGCCATACCTCTAATTCATCTTCATCTTCCTCCTCATCCTCACCTACATTCTTGTGCCTGTTCCCCTTTCAATGCCCTCCAGATGATGATGGTGGTGATGGGGGTGGCTGGGGAGGAGGGATGGCCATGAGTGATGCCATTTGCAGCAAGATTGCAGCTCTCCCTAATAGCTCTCCAAAGCAGGTGCTCTCTCCTGGACTGCCAAATAGAGAATGTCTGAAAGTAAAGGGTGGGTCCCTTCACAAGATCCGGGGAGCATAGACACTGTCCATGGTCAGGCTGTCACGTTGCACTGGTGCGGTAATATGATGATGTCTGGGGATGTCCATGGCACTGATGGCCAACCGGGACACCCATCCGGTGGGAGACATAGGGACACATGCTCATGGAAGTCCGTAGAACTGGCACTCTGTCCTCTGACTAATTAAAACTGTGTATGCGAGAAAGGACATGTCCGTTCACGGGACCCTGTCTGCGGACACCCTCATTTTGAAAACGGACACTCCGAACAGTCATACTGTCCGTGGCCTATTAATTGGGGTAATGTGAGAGAACAATTAACAAGATATTTATAGTATACAAATAAATGTATTTATGAAAGGGATGGGTTATTGAATGGGAAACATAAATGGGAGGATTTGGAATTTCTGTACAATAATGGTCAGGCGGGTGGGTGGGCAGTTTCATCAAAGCGTCTTTCATTTAGATGTTGGGAATTTGATAGGGATGCTTGCTGGGGACAAATGGGACAGGTGCAAGAAGCACAGTGATAATGAAATGTTTAATACAATGATTTTTAACATCATTTAAAAGTTCCTTAAAGTCTTAACAAAATTCTACCAATTTTGCAGACAACATCATCGTTTCATTATGTACAGTTGGGAATAGGGCTTCTCTTTGTGATTCTTGGTATTATCCAAAATTAAATTGTTTCTTCATGTAAACGATGTAGTATAAGAAAAGAAGAAATTATTATTTCACTGAGGTCTGTAGACGTTACATTATTTGTTTATATTAAAAGATGTACTGTTTACTATTAGAGATGTTATCATCACTAATTTATTCTGTTGGAAAGTTTTCTTCCAACCACTGAAGTTTGTTTGCCATTGCTGTTAAAATACAAAAATACTAAAATGTGCTTATAAGAAATGTTTACATAATGAATTGTAATAATAAATATATAAATACAGTGTTCTTACTTTTTGTTGAGAGAATGATTTGGAATAAGCGTTTGGTATATGTAAGACTCTATGAACAGTTATACAGAAGTCATTATATAAGGTGTTCAGTTATGGTTTATGCTTGGTGAATTCCATTATATTGTGTTATAAATAAAATATGATTTGTACATTTTGAAGTAATAATTTGTACAAAAAAGTATATTTTCATGCAGTAAATATAAGTCATGTTGTTTTATGTATAACTTTTTGTTGGTTGATGGGGAGAACATTTCCTGTTGTCCCCTGTGTTTCTGGGCTTTGTGAATGTTGCCTTCTGTTTGCGGACTACCGCACTGTCTGTGGACTCTACAGTTGCAATATTGGGGGTGCGTATAATATAAGGGACTTGTAGAAAATAAATGATGCACTGGTAAAAAGATATGAAATTCAGTGAATAACGTTGTTAAAGGTACTCATTGGTTAAGGTGCACTAATAGAAACCTATGAAATTCAGTGAAAAAACTTTGTTAAAGGGACATTATCATTAAGTTGCACATATAAAAACCTACAAAATTCAGTGACAAAAAACAGTGTTAAAGGGACGTTATAGTTACAAGTAAAACCGAAACTTCACCGAAATTTGCCAGTAATGGCAAGCTAATCAATCATAACTCGCATCATCACTGTGCACTGCTAAGACTGCTAAGACTAAGACCCAGGACATCACAGATGACATCAGACATCTAGCAACCCAAAAATTGTTAGCACAATGATCCAAAATAAAAAATGCATGAGACCATAGAAAAACTCATCCGGTAAAATAAAACGGAGAACTCACAGTTCTGATACTAATGTGATATCAAGTGGCAGTTGCTGATAATTGTTCTTAGCAGTGACCATGCCACAACCAGGCAAGACTTATATTTACAGATGTATGTGCCTGTAGACTGACTAAAGCATACAAGCATTATAATATAGATCCGAGGTGCATAAGATTAAAAAGCTACCTCTGCCTGCTAGAACTTTTTGTTCCTTTTTTTCAGTCAAGATTGCACATGGAACCTTTGAACCTGCTCTCTGCCGCTGCATGGTTGGTGCTGTAGAAGTGAGGAAACTGATTTTGGCAAGGGCAGATGCATACTATGATATTGGCATGTTAAATGTATGAAAGGAGGTGCATGATTAGCAGACCTCCCTTTCAGAAACGAAATTGTCTGCATGATTTTGAGTTAATCAAATGAAAACAGCTTGGGTTATCACACCTTCACCATATGGTCATTCTTCCCATACTTAGCATTTCATCTGCAGTACAGGCACTCATCATAATTACAAGGATATTAAGGATAGCAAATGCATTTTTCACTAATTCCTGTTTTTCACATAACTGGCAGATTTCCAGTGTAATGGCCTGGATACACCCGTTTCCTGAATAAACTATGAACACAGATGCACCCAGTTGATCATTGCACACAGAATACAGTCCTTTCAAAGTTCGTCCATGAACTTGACAATGTGAACTTTTTTTTTTACTTGCCAGGTAGTGTCTACTTATTCACATTTTATGGGCTCATGGCCATGATGCAGAAATAAGGCTCACGGATGGTCTCCTCGCTAACTATTCTGTATGTATGTTTCATCCACTGTAACTTTGACAATGCAGCAGGGGCCTGTTAACAAATGCACAGAGTGAGGGTGTATTTTGATGGAAGCTTAATCTCAATGAATATGCACAATTATGAATTCATCTTGAGGACTGAAATAGAATGGCTTTTATGAAGGAGGTAATATGTGCATAGTGCGATTGTTACACATTCCATCTGACTAATGTGAAAGAAACACCCTGGTGCCTTGATCGTGACATATAGATAAATGGTGACACGTGTTTTTAGTGTTAGGGCTATAACGGAAAGGGGTGGACTGAGATCCATACATTGACAAATCCAACAGTTATGGCTTTTGTGTATGAATGTTATACTGGCAATGCCAGGGACATGCCTATTGGATGCCTACACAAATACCCAAAATGTTGGCTCGGTCAGTGTAAGTTTGTTTACAGCAAATTTAGTACAAGGAATGTGTGCAATTACAATCATATTGCATTGAAATCAAGTGGCTCAAGGCACATTTGATTAAGACATTCGCATTTATCCATATTCTGGCTTACAGCTGCAATGCATTACCTTTAAGAAGACTGCTTATGGATTAATGTATTCTTCATTTATTCAGAACAATGCATGCATGTATACAGAATGCGCAATAGTATACATTAATTCCCAGCAGCAATTTTACAAAATGATAATGACCTTAAATCAAACAATTGCCATTTTAACAGCACAATATTATTACTAAAATCATTGTTTGTTTGTTTGTTTGTTTATTTTATTCATATAGGTAAAAGGGCGCATCAGGCAACGGTTACAGCGTACATTATATACAGTTTACATTTATGCATTTATACAATTATACAGTTTACAGGTAAGAAGGTTAAGTATAGGCAGTATCATCAGACAAGGGAGAGAGCAGATGGAGGGTGCTCGTTTTTGTCCAGTAAACGTCTTGTAACCTGTTTCCTAAAAGACTGAAAGGACTCGATAGATTTAATGTTGAATGGTAGTATAAACCATTCAGAGATTTGATACATCATAGTTAATGCACATTGTTGTACCTAATCAATATGACTATTATACATTCAACCACAGTCCTTCACAAAAAATCACCACAAAATGGCATATAGGTGATTCCTGCAAATTCATCAATCATATTAATAACAATCTTTAGTCCAATAACGTATCTCATGCAAGCAGTGCAGGTCATAACTAAAAATCACCCCATGCAAATCCTGAGGCTCTCCATGAGTCGTGTGAACAACATTCTTATTCTGATATACAGTGGCTCGTGCATAACATCATGATAAATATAGCATATTGTTTAACTTAACAAATCCCCAAAAACCTCCCATCTCTTAAAAGTGTTAGTTAAACAAAGAAACAAAAACTCTGGTCTCCAAACAGCAATAGGGATCAGTTCCATAGCCTCACTCACCCCTGTTAGCGATATTGCTTGCTATGCATCATCTTATATAGGTAGCTTTAGTAACATGCTTTTAAGGGCTGCAAAAGACCAGAACCTATGGTAGGGTCTCAACGCATTCTTTTCAGGGGGCAGCAGCACTGCCTTTATCCCCATCTTTCAAATTACAAAGTTAATTGGCCTGTTCTGTCATAAAGTGCCTTTTTTCTTTTTTTTCCAAGACTCAGTCTAGATGGTGTCCAGTGATAAATCCACCGAAAGACATTCTGCGGCGAAAATACTGTTTAAAAAAAAAAACAAACACATTTCAATGCATATATCTGTGGGGGTTGATTAGAGTTATTTTATTGTAGTGGGAACATGGTGGCGTTCGGGGGCTCTCCCCCACATATAATGTGTTTAAAAGTGAAAAAAAAAGAAATGGGACTTTTCGGCCGCAGGATTTTCCAGCGACTTTATCACATGGAACCGTCTAAATAATGTGCTGGAGTTATCACTAGTCCAGATGTCAAATTCAACCGTCCCATTGGTTTGCTCCTGCGTAGCTGATTCCTTTCAGTGGACAACCTAGTCAAGATTATTGCAGTGCCATCTCCTGTAGTGTCACCACTGTAAAGCCACCTTCCTTGGACCGGTAGAGTCAGCCCAATTGTTTTGTATGTTAGCCAAGAAATATCACTTGATGGGCAATTGTCTAATAAGTCCTGTAACTATAATTCAGCCAAGGTGAAGCTTTCATTCCACCAGATTGTATCCGCTATACAATCAAATCAGCACTGTATTGCAAATATAGTTGTGGTGCAGTATGTTTGATGAAGTATTGTGTGCGTTTTGGAGCCGTTTAACTTGGAAACATCCCCTGATTCCTGCACCATGGAAATCTGCCAAAACTGACTTAGTTTTAAAGACCTCAGAAATACGACTAGGAGAGACTGCATCCCAATGGTCTTCATTAAACACTGTGTCCCTCCATTAACCTTTGTCAGTTTCAGTGCATGGCCTGATATATGGACTTCCCAGCAACGCAGTGGAGTTAATACCAAAGTCGTAAGACTGGAAGATGTTTCCAGCTTGTCCCCATTAATATTGATTCTTTTAAAATGTATAACTAGCTCTAGCTTCTCAAATTTTCAAAATAAGCATATACAAGTTTGGAGGGTGTCGCCGGTGTTCTTGCCACCGGGACTGGTCTGTTGGCATAACTAAGCTCCAGGATATGCTTCTCTTGTATCCTCGGCACTGTGGTGCACGCCTTCAATATTTAAGACAAGACATTTATATACAGATTAAAGAATCTCGGTGCCAGTACAGACCCCTGGAGTACCACTCTATCGATCTTAACCACATCTGAAAGCTCATCCTCTGTACAGAGTCTTAGATGGGCAAAATGATCCCTGTGTAGTTCCATACATCTACTTAAAAGGCCCACTCGAGTGCCCATGCTCCTCAGTGTCGCCCCCACAACAGATGGCACTTATTGTGATCAAAGGTGCTGCACAGTCCATAACAGCAACATAACGATTTCAGTTCTGATATATGCATATTGAGATAATATCTGGAGCAGATTTAATAGATTGTGGTTAAATTCCTCTGAAATCAGACTTTTGATGTACACACAATGATTCTATCCTCTAGCTATTCCATAGGTCTCATATGAGGACGTTTCCCAATTAATTTGGACGCATTATAGCAACATTAAACGTGGTTATTGGTCTATATGACTCTGGAAGACACTTACTACTGGAAGCGGTTCAAACTGGGAGGCACCTTTGCCTAGCGTTGCTAGGTGGGGGGGGGCTATAGCCCCTGATCTTTTGGTTGTAGCCCCGGATAGAATCTCAGGAGCTACAGCCAAAAGACTAGCTAGCCCCCAGTCCCAACAGTTCCAACATCAGCTTAGCCCCGGGTCTTTTCCAGACCTAGCAACTCCCCTGGCGGCGTCATATAAGAAGGTTGAGCATAAATACAGAGCTACGTCATACTAGAAGCATTAGCGTAACAACGCATTACACGTTGGGTGTAATCGATAATCATAGCCAAGTCCCGAAAGATTCTGGCTGCTGATGCTTCCGGAATCCTAAGCGCGGACTCGTGACTTCCTGCGGGTTGACTGAGAGCACGGGAGCAGGGAAGACATGTGTTGGAACCTGTTACCTGCCACTGGCGGGCAGTGATGTATGAACTGGGCTACAGGCAGCTTCAATTTTCTCTCTCTCTGTGGACCTGACACCGCGAAAAGGAGCTGGCAGGAATGCAATTCATACACCTATGTGTTTTAACGCTCACTCTAGCAGGGACCAGAGGCCGCTATAGCGTGAACTTCAACTGAGTCCATATTTCTTTTCTTTTGCATTCCTGCTGGTCGTATTAGAGGAGTTTCATTTTTCTTTCCATATGTGAAACTTGAGAATAATGTCTCAAGCCACATATGACATGATCAACTCGGGTGGATTTGTACTCACTCAACCCTGGCATGAACCCCAGTCCTGATCTATAGAACTACCTACAGATCAATTATCGTTTGGTCATCACCTGCAGCTCTGCAAACCAAAATATTCAAGTCAAGTAAGGGCAGCACAACATGTCAAAACACACACTGATAACCATGTCTCTTTCCAGAGGCCGTGGGTCTTGACAAATAGCCCATGTCATTAATAAGGGTCTGCTGGATCAGAGCTTGAAAGCAATTCCATCCATAACCTATAGTGTCCTATTGAAATGCCCACACAGTGGTCGACTGGCTTGTCACCTTCAAAATATAGATTCAGAAGGCTGTGCATGGTCATTTCTTCATCATGACCAAAAATGCTCAACCTTTCAAACAGTTATGAACCCCTCCTGCAAAAGGATTAACCAGCAGACTTGAGTCAGAAGCTGACATTGGGTGAGCTAGGTGTTCTCATATACCAACAGAAAGGAACTCCTGAACAGAAAAGCCTCATCACATTAGTAACTGGTAGTGGGAGTAAAAATAGCTCCACGCAGATTGTTTTTATCTATCATGTGTCAGCCAATAGGAAGACACTACGACATTGAACATAGCTGCATCATTCTCCTCAATCTGGAAGAGTTGCAACAAGATATCCAGTCCACCAAGACTCGGTGAAGGCCCAGTGCTTTAAGTGGGCCGGGGCCTGCCGGGGCTGGGCCCAGGCAGTCTCCAAAAAGTGGGGCTGAGCCGGGGCCCTGCTGGGGCCCCCCCAGTCCCACCTTAACATTGGCGGGATGCATTATCCCGTCGCGGCTGCAGCCGCGACGGGAGATGCGCCTGCCATGAAGTCAGGTGAGCTGACAGAAGTGCCAGCCAGCCACAGCAACGCTGAGGCTGGCTGCCACTTCCGTCAATCATAGTAACTGCCTCTGGTGACCCTTCGCGGGAGAGGTCACCAGAGGCAGTTACTGTCCCTTTGTTTCCCCAGGTCGCCGAGGTGTCTTTAACCCTTGGCGAACCTGGGGATTCCTCGACATTTTTCGAGGTTTATAAAAGACGGCTTGAAAAGTACACAATTCAAGCCATCTTTTAGAAAGCTTTGCCGACGGACAATTTTGTCCGTAGTCAAAGCTTTATAAAAGATGGCTTGAATTGTGTACTTTCAAAGCCATCTTTAATAAACCCGAAATGTTTAAAAAGATGGCCTGAAAACTAGGCAAACCGTAGGGTATGCACACAAATATATATACATGTTATATATCTGTGTGCGTACTTTATATGGTTTGTGTACTTTGCAAGCCATCTTTTCTAAACATAGAAATACGTTGCATATTTCTATGTTTAGAAAAGATGGCTTGCATAGTACACAAACCATAGTAAGGTACGCATACAAATATACTTAACATGTATATATATTTGTGTGCATACCTGGGGGGCGTGGCTAACCGCCATGTGAAGAGGACGTTCGCTCCTTGCGCTCCGCTTGATGCGACCATCATAAGCTGCTTTTAACTACTTTTTTCGGGGGCTCCGAACCCCACGAACCGCCTCATCGAGGGCCGACATCCTGCTGCACCTGCGGGTCGATTCCTGTGGCCCTGGAGGACCGGTCTCGCCCTATAGACCGTGCGACACGATCCCGCGGACCAGGGCCAAGATGGCGGCTCCCGAGCCCTGCAAGATGCGGCGGCCCGCACTCTAAAGCCGCTCGCGCCGTAACACTCAGCTGAGGGCCGAGGACACACGAACGCCCAGCTGGACTGACGAGGGGGGCCTGTGGGGCACCCGTGAAGCTTGGAGCGCGAACGACGGTGCCAACGGGACGACCAGCCTGGAACGTCCCGGACGAGGGCGCTGCCAGCCACAGAACCGGGAGCCAGGGTCTCGGAGGCCCTTCGAGGTGAGCGGGGGGGACTAACGCAACCGACACATACAGGCGTGCCCGGCCTGGTAACCCGAAGAAGCGGCCCCGGCGCACACTATCCGTCCCCCCTGTGCCTACGGAGCCGCCCACAGCATACAGCGATCCGCCATCGCGGCCCACCCGATACGGCTTCCTCGGCCACTCCATCGCGGCTCACCCCGGCCACCTCGGTAACAGCGAAGCCCGGAGGCTCAGTCGACATGTCTACCAAAGGAGCAAGGGCTAAGCAACGTCAGACCACCATCGACACGTTCACGGCGGCGGGGCCCACAGCGCCAGATAACATGAGCGAGACTCTTGCTGCAGACCTACCCGACCCCTTGGGGCCTTCAGCGGAACCTAGTAACACACAGATCCTTGAAGCTATCAAACTTTCCCAGGCAGCCGTGGAGCATAAAATAGACGCTGTCGCCATAGACTTGAACCTCCTGCGCCAAGACGTCCGATCCCTGGCCGGCAGAACAGAGGTGCTGGAGGCCCAGGTCCGCGAGAACACGGAAGCTAAGACAGTGCTCCTCAAAGATGTCGATGCACTTCAACAAAAAGTTAAAAACCTAGAAGACAGGGTCGAGGAGGCAGAGGGGCGCGCACGCCGCAACAACATTCGCCTCCTGGGGCTCCCGGAGGGCATCGAGGGATCGGACCCCACGAACTTCGTAGAGAATCTCCTGATACAGGAGATTGGAGCAGAAAAACTCTCTCAGGGCTTTGTAATCGAAAGGGCTCACCGATCCCTCACATCGAAACCCCCTCCTGGCAGCCCACCCAGACCCGTGATCGCAAAAGTACTTAACTACAGAGACCGGGAAACCATCCTCACCTTCTCGCGGTCAGGCGGCCAGATCTGCAGGGGTTCAGCCAAGATATCCATCTACCCTGACTATACATTTCAGGTTCAAATGAAGAGGGCACAGTTCATACACACCAAAGCAAGACTGAAGGCTGCAGGCCTACGCTACATGCTCCTCTACCCCTCCAGATTGAAGGTGATACGAAACAACAGAACTCACCTCTTCGATACTCCGGCAGAGGCCCGAGACTGGATGGACAGGGAGCAGATCCCAGAGGTCGAAGTCAGGAAACGACAACCCCGCTGAGCCCCGTCTCTCAGGGCCCCGGTGCCTTTCGGAGGCCCCACCATGGAACGGCCACTTACGCCGCAGCTGACCGGATTTCATAACACGAGGCGCCCGGACGAACACTCTCCTACCCCTGGAAGTTCTTTCTTGTTAAGGGTACTCATTACCCGCCCGTAGGGCACCATGCGACCGTCCTTCGGTCTAAAGGAGCGGAAACGGGTCTGTCATAGTGAGGAGCTCCTCACTCGACCTGGTTTATGTTGGGGAAGTTCACAGTTACGGGGGGGAGGGATAGGGGAAGTTGGCACAGTTGTTAAGTGCCCGAATCAGGGACAACCAAGACCACCAACATCCATTTCAGTCAGCACGGACGAGGCACCTACCCTCCGCTGGATAGGCTGGCAGTCACTGAAGCAGAAGTTCAGGGGTGCAAGTAACCCGGCTGAGACCCGCATGCACGAATCTCCAGGAAACCACAAGACCCCCACGATCCTCCGGCCACTGGTGGTGCTCCCGGGGGCGTTGGACATAGCCACCAGAATCCCTAATCTCACATGGCCGATTCGTTGAAAATCCTGACGTGGAACGTCAGAGGCATGAACAGCTTCGTGAAACAACGGCGCATACTCTCCTATATTAAAAGAAGCAAAACCAAAATAGCCCTGCTACAAGAAACACACCTTACATCGGACAAACTGAAAGCATTGGCAAAGGCCTGGCGTGGTACCCTGGTAGGTTCCTCCTACTCCTCCTACGCCAGGGGTGTCCTGATCTGGGTGGACCCCTCTGTCCCCTTCCGGTTGGTCGGCTCCAAAGCAGACAATGAGGGCAGGATGGCAATTGCATGTGGCACCATTGAAGGGAGAGAGGTTTGTCTAGTCAGCACTTATGCACCCAACCATGATGCAACCACCTTCTTCCACTCCCTGTATCCACGCCTCGGCCCTTACAGGGACCAAACCATGATATGGGGGGGCGACCATAACTGCACCTTAGACCCCCTGAGAGACAGGTCGGACGATAAACATACACGCCCTTCCCCGCCTGCCAAAATTCTGTCAAGGTTGATACAGCAGTTACAACTCCGAGACTTGTGGAGAGAACAGCACCCAGATGCACGTGTGTTCTCCTTTTACTCCCCTCCTCACGCAGTCCACACTAGGATAGACTACCTTTTCGTGAGCCTAGAACAACAGGCAACGTTCGGCGGTGCTCAGTACCAGCCCAGAGTACTGTCCGATCATTCCCCACTAGTAGCCACCTGGGAGATCTACCCGCCTAGACCCCCGGTCCCCACCTGGAAACTTAGGGCTGAAGCTCTCCTAGACATAGCCCTTCGCGAACACATTGCTGATAGGACTGAAGACTACTGGGAAAGGAACCTCAACAGTGTTAAACACATAGGCACCGCCTGGGAGGCATACAAGGTGGTCCTGAGAGGGGAGATGATTGCAACCATGGGCGGAGCACTGAGGTCGATTACTTCCTCCTTAGAACATGCAGAGAATGAGTTGGGGGAGCTCGAAGGCAGACTAGACCCATCCCCAGAACATTTACAGAAGGTGATTGACCTCAAACAAACCTGTCTCACGCACTGGGAGTCCCTGGGTAGGCTGAGCTATGCCAAACACACTGAACGTACCCACGCTCTAGGTGATAAACCTGGTAAACTCCTAGCTTGGCTGTACAAGAGAGAAGCCCCCAGAACACCCATTTGCCAAGTACTCAAACCAGATGGCTCCCTAGTGCACACCCAGACTGAAATTAATTCGGTGTTCTCTGACTTTTACAGCAATTTATATGCCGAACCCCCACCCGTGGACGTCTCCGACATAGAGGACATCCTGGACGACATAGATCTCCCCAGGCTAGAGCCCCATATGACGGACGCCTTGGACGAACCCATCACCCCAGATGAGGTCAAGGCAATCATTAGGTCACTCCCAACCGGTAAGTCCCCAGGCACTGATGGCCTCCCTGGGGAATTTTATAAATTGTACGAGGAGACCTTGGCCCCACTGTTGGCACAGGTGTTCAACGAAGCCTACGAGCGGGGTGCCCTCCCCGACTCCATGAGGGAGGCGGTGATTGTCCCTCTCCTGAAACCCGGGAAAGACGGATCGCACTGCGGCTCATATAGACCCCTCTCCATGTTAAATGTCGATTGCAAGATCCTAACCTCCCTGCTAGCTAGTAGACTGCGAAGGGTAATTCCCCACCTGATCCACCAGGACCAAACGGGTTATGTGCCCGGTCGCTCCATAACAGAGAACCTGCGTAGGTTGCACCATATTATGTACAGCACGGAGCAGAGGCCTCAGAAATACGCGGTGGCGTCACTAGACGCCACCAAGGCCTTTGATTCAGTGCGTTGGGAATGGCTTTATGCCACTATGGCTAAAATGGGGATAGGACCTGCCTTCCTGAAATGGACCCGGCTAGTCTACACCAACCCCACCGCTAGGGTGCGCACGAACAGGACCTTCTCAAACAAATGGGTGTTACATAGAGGCACTCGCCAGGGCTGCCCACTCTCCCCGATGCTATACATCATCGCCACCGAACCCGTAGCCACGTACCTTAGGCAGGAATACGGAGATGGGGGTATTGTAATCGACGGAGTGACCCACCTCGTCTCTATGTATGCGGATGATACGCTATTGTTCTTACATAACCCCGAACACCTCCTGCCCTACATCCTAGAAACACTGGACGGATTCAGTAGATACACGGGTATCCGTATTAACAAAGATAAGTCCTGCCTCTACCCGCTTGCCGCCCTACATAAAGATGGCCCTGGATCCCTCCCCTCCCTTGATCTAGAATGGCAAGCGACCTCCTTTAGATACCTGGGAATCACCATACACCGGGACCCATTCACGGAACATACACTTAATACGGTGAGAGCCAAAGACGCTCTAGAAAAATCTATGGAATTCTGGGGTAAGCTTCCGCTCTCGATGGCCGGTAGGGCCGGTCTACTCAAAATGGTTGCTCTCCCCCGCCTACTATATAACTTTACAAACGTTCCCTACAATATCCCCCCCTCCTTCTTTAAAAACATAAACAAACTATGCAGACGGTTCCTTTGGCAGGAGGGCAGACACAGGGTGGCGCTGGACACACTCCAAAGACCTTACGAGAGGGGAGGAGTTAAGGTCCCTAATTTCGAATTGTACTACCTGGCGAGCCAGCTAAGGCAAGTGATGCGATGGATGGCCGATGAGACCTCCTCGGACACTCGGCTCCTCCAACCTGCATTACCCTACCTCCTCCTGAGGGACCTACTGTGGGCACAGGGCAGATTCACACAGCCCCTTCCATACTTAATTAGACTTGGTATAAAGCTCTGGAACAGAGCGTGCAAAACTGTGGGGCCAGCTGACCCTTTCTCACCTCAAATCCCTATAGCAGCAATTATGGCTCATCAGCCATGGGGCTTTCACGAATCACGCACCCAATGGGAACCTTACGGAGTGGCCACCCTGGGAGACTTAATGCGGGATGAAGAGATCATGCCCTTTCCTGATCTCGCTGAAACTACGGGATTACCCGCTGGCCAATTTTTGCTCCATGGGGCAGTGATACACGCCATTAGGGTCAGATGGCCGGAGGCTACCACCCCCATGACGGAAAATACGGTCATAGAAACACTATTGAACACAGCCGAGGGCGGCCATGAAACCTCGCGATTGTACGAAACCCTGCTCCAGGGCACGACTAACACCGAGCTTAAATGTAGAGCAAAATGGGAAATCGAATTTGGCTTAGACTTCACGGATGCCGAATGGGAGAAAATAACCCATTACCATAAAAAAGTCTCCAGGAATGCCCGATTGCAACTCATTCAACTGTACATCACTAACAGAGCCTACCTAACACCAGAGGCTATATCTAATTTCAGGGGAGCCGAGGTCCAGCTATGCCCCAAATGTAGGGAGCCGAAGGCGGGTATGACGCATATGTTCTGGGGCTGCCCGGAGATACGCCACTTCTGGACACAGGTTCAGGGGAGGGTGGCGGACGCAGACATCGAGCTAGAGGTGAACTGCCCCGCAGTATGCATCCTGGGCAGATGCAAACGCAACCACAAAAACAAACCTCTGAACAAGCTCAAAGACTTGATCTACATAACTGCGAAGAGGCGCATAGCCATGGGATGGAAGAGCCCTAGGGCCCCGCATGAGGCATTGTGGTGGGGGGACCTGACTAAATGGATAACGGCGGAGACTGGCGCGTGGGAAACGGCAATCCTTGAACAAAGGCTAGACTCCAGCGGAGAACTACAACGCTGGGTGGCCTTGACTGAGCCACTTCTGCATCCTAATAACTCTGACGATGCCTCGGATGGATCGGACTTCCCTAGCCATCAATCTGGCCTATCGTAATGGGACAATAATGTTTACTTGGTCTTGAGTTGGGGGGGTGGGGGAGGGAGGGTTACGTTACTTTCTGATTATTCGTCTGATACTCAAGCGATGTATACTTGTTTTTGTTAATCTGTTAAAACCAATAAATACATTTTAAAAAAAAAAATATTTGTGTGCATACCTTACGATTTGCGTACTTTCTAGGCCACGCCCCTCCCACAAACCACGCCCCCAAATGAGGCTCCCCCTCGATTTCTTACCCCACGTAAAGCCCTGTGAAGGCCCAACTAATGCTACAAGAAAATCTTGGTTATCACAATCATGGAAGGATAAAAGAAAAACATTAATTGTATCTCTCAGTATCAGCCTCCTGATATTAAAATTATTAGCGAGACTCAGAGAGAATATAAAAAACAAACTGTCTAATGGGAGGAGGGAGATTGCAAACGAGAAGTCGCCCGGCTTATGTGAGGCAGCTGGGAACAATGACAGTAGGTTTCTTTTGGAACATTGTTGCAAGAAACCTTGAAAAAGTGAACCTAAGGCTAAAGAAGGTCCCTGAGACCCATATTTTAGAGAAATGCTGGTTAGACCATTTTGGGAACTTTATCTTTGCGAGCAAAACACCTTATGTATTTCTGGTGGACACCCCATATTTTCCATGGAACATTACCCCAAAATCCCTTTGGAGGAGATGACATTTGTGTTCCCCAAGATAAAAGTGAACAAATCATCAGGGATCGATGGCATCCCAAATGACACATTTTGCTGTGAGCCCGATCTGTGGGTGCCTGTTCTGGTCCAAGTCTTTAATGCCTTAATCGCTTGAAACGAGATCCCTCATAACTAGAAAGCTCAGATTATTTCCCCAATATTCCTGAAAGGAAACAGAACTTATCCCTGTTGTTATCGCTCCATAACCTTTCTGGATGGGTCATCACAGTTTTTACAGACATCCTGTTAAAGAGACTGAAGGAATGGACACAGGAAGGGCATATTCTGTCTGATACTCAACTTGCTTTCAGGGGGATAGGGCATTTTTGCTGTAATAGAATTGGTCGAAGTGTATTTCATCAAATTAGTTTCATCGGATTTTGCTACAAATATATGTGGGTGCGTGTTTAGGAAAATAGTGAATGTAAGGGAGAGGCTGTGTGGGCTCTCCCCCAGCATATATTTGTGGCAGAATCATCCTGTAAAAAAAAAAAGAAAGATCGACAAAATCTACTGTGATGAAAAAGATTCGACCAGATCACACAGAACCCTTTTAGGCCAGGGACAGGCCCTCCAGGGACTGAACTGGTACTTAATTCTTGCCAAATATGTGCACATCCTAGGGACTCCCGTCTGTGTGACCTTTATGGACTTGAGTTCCGCTTTTGACAAGTAGACAGGAACTCCTTGTGGGCCGCCCTGGGCAATTTGGGTGTACCCATTGGCCTTTTATAAATGCTGATGTCCCTTCATACATACTCAAAGGTACTAGTTCAGTTTGGGGCCAGAGGTGAATTAAGCGAGGACATTGCTGTTGACAATGGAGTGCGGCAGCGGTGTGTGTTGGCCACCTTCCTTTATTATCTTTATATAAACTCATTGGACGAGTGCCTGTCGGCCACATATGCATATGTCCCAAGGTATGGTACTTGGTGGTTGCCAGTTTTGAGCTATGCAGATGGCACTGTGCTCCTGGCAACAACAGCAACATCTCTCTAATCACTGGTTGACAAATAAAATGGCTACATGTCAACTGGGGGCCATATGGTCAATCATAACAAATTCTTTACTATATCTGTGACTAGGAAAAGAAGGACCAATATGAGAGTCTGCTTGGAGGGGCACCTACTCAAGGACTGTGACTACTTTGTTTATCTGGGACTTAGATTTAACAACACACTTACCTGGAGCAATCAGTTGGTCAGCTCAGCTCTAAAGCTGCATGAGGTCTCTGTTGGTATATTCAGATTACTAGTAATAACCAGCATTACCAAGTGACCCTATGCCGTCTGTATACAGAGGTAAAGCAATTGTATAGTGAGGGGCATGGGAATATGGACAGTTTACAGGTAGCTGAAAATCACGTTTCAAACCAGGTCACCGTCGGTTCCACAGTCGACTCTGGTTTTTATCACCCACCTAGAGGCTAACTCAGTCTATCTGAGGTCTGATCTAGACCGATTTGATTCTGGTATACCCTATGGACATGTAATGCAGATAATTTGACTATGGTCCTAGTCAGAAATCTCCTGTCTTTAACAGGCTGGAGTAAAGTTGGGTGGTTTACTTTTATTAAATCTCCTCTGCATAAAATGGGCATGGCAGTCTGTTTTGGAGACAATAAGGGCCTGATGTACAAACATGTTTTAACATGGTAAAGTCCCATTACAAACGTGTGCAAATCAAGACCTAAGTTACTATCTAAACTATCTAGACAGACTAAAAAAATGAAAATCACCCAGGATTTTGCAACAATAGATAGACGGAAAGGGACATCTGGCCTCAAGTCTAACTATATTTGCCTTTGGCTCCAATGGATAAAAAGCCCAGTAACGACCTTTGTGACAAATTGACAGTACATAATAATTCTAAGCACAGTGAGGCACAACATACTGCCGCTGGCGGTACCTACGAGCAGCTGAATAGTGGGTGTCAATTCATGTTGCACATAGGGGACAGAAGAGACTCTATCACATTTTATTATGTTCTGCTGAACTACTTAAATATCAGGAAAGCATGGATATTGGGCATTTTAATGGAAAGTGTCTCTTTAGGCCAGCGCCCACCTTCCTATTAACATGTACGGAGGGGAGGGTGATTTTTGCCCTGGCCAGTTATCCTTCCAGAGTGTGGAAAAGAAGATGTAAGCTGCTTGATGCCATTGACTCATCTTGCACTTCGAATCTCTGCGGAAATATCCAAATTCCTTATCTTGCGGTCCAATGTATACATTCTACTGGTCCTAGTGCAATAAACTAGGGCACTTGCATCTATATATAGCCTATCCTTTGACTGGCCCCTGGGCCGAATTTCGTGCCCCTTTTGGCTGGGCTGTTTATTGCACTTTACCACTAGACCATGGTCAATCCAAAGAGTATTGTGTGAACAAAAGCACTTTTAACATGTGATTCATCTTGTATTTTGAATATACTAATGATCGGTTTTTACTGCAAGTGTGGTCTATCCTACTGTGTGTAAACAGGTCAATTCCTAAATATAACTTGACCAGCTTCTGTGGATTATTTTAAATAATCTCGTTGATTGTTTATATATTTATTGCATTTTGTACTGTTATGGAAATCTTTGCTGAAATAATGTCAATCAATGAACAAGAAATGTCCTGAAAAACTTAAAGGAGCAAACCACTGCAAAACACAATGCCCCAATGACCTAACATGCAATATTGTCCTTGGAGATTGCACTCTCCTTGTGTCTAGTCGTTGAGCACAACCGATATCTATCCTTCTAAATGGTTACACTACACAACACTTCCGCTACCCAACCCACAAGCTGGGGCAATATGCCACGTCACCTCCTTATGTTCTGAATTACAGTCTCAAGTTTAATTCCATGGCAATTATGTGTAGAAAAGACAAGCTGACCTAACATTAGAAAGGAAAGACTAAATCATACATTAACTAGGTCACATTCAACAGAGTAGTAATATTCCAATGAACCCTCCCAGACAAAATATCTTGCAAAACCACAGTGCCGTTACAAGATGAATGAACATGCCCCACTGTTAATTGTGTTTTAACATTTAAAACACATGCATTGTTTCTCCGAGCCTTGTGTCTAAAAGACAGACAGTAGCACCAACCCCTTGGCTTTCACTCTTTTGCAATTTGGACAATACGTGGACATAGTAGAAGCCAATATGAGAGGTCAGCGAGGCAAGCACTGGCATAAGAGCTCTGTGTGCAAGCAGCAGTGGCTTTTGGAAATGAAGAGGGTATGACTCTACTCTTCATCCTCCCGAAATTGATACTTGGATATAATGTAATTGGGTAGCATAAAATTAGGGCTGAACGAACCTTAAAGTGCTAAACTCAAATCACGGTTTGAATGTTGTTTTAATCAGGTTTGACTCAGGCAATCCCCTCCAGCGCTGCTTAATGAGGGGATCCTGAAAACCGTGAACATGTTTTATATTCCTTGATTGTATTTCAGGCCAGTTCAAACCAGTTCGAGACATGGGTACTTATTGGTTTACATCTGATTAAACTGAGGTGAAACTAAATAAATGTGTAATATCAGAGTATAATTCAAGTTAGATAAAAGAAAAGTTAATTAAGTCGAAGTAAATACATTTGAAACAGAAGACAAGCTTCCACAAATGGAGGTGTTAAGTCTTAAGGTGGCAGTTATTCTTATTTAAATAGGGGAATGGAATAATACTATTTGAGCAGAGTTTGTCCACTTTTTTTGTTAGGTGCTTGTAAGGCACGGACTAAGATCAAAGAAAAGAGAGAGCGGTCCCAAACAAGCTACCTATTGATGTCACATATAGGTTGGAAATTCAGAATAACAGTGGGTGACTGCAGGAAATCATCTTATGTGAAGCATATAACACAAGATGCAAAAAGAGGTTTGGTTTACAAAAATATACTTCATTTTATTTTTTGGTACATGATAAAAAGGCCAACAATGGTCCGTCTTCTAAAAAAGACACATGTGACAACATAAAACACAATCAAACGGAGAACAAACTTCTAAAACATAAAAATACCTATTTACATGTTTCAATTTCAATAAAGCACATTACCGACTCAAGTGATGTTAGTAGACAGAAGGTGACTTCCAATGTTATCAAATACAATTTATTCTCAAGGAAGCCTCCATGTTTATTGTGCCATTATTGGACCCCCCTCTCTTTTTTATTTAAATAGGGGTCACAAATCTGGTTTTAAAACATTCAAGTCATTTCGAGGTGTAAATCCAGAGGGTTTGACTCATTAGAGCTCACTCTTATCACTTGTCGGTCAATCTCTGGGTCAATGTGTCCGGTCCTATAAATACCATCTACCACTACTGTGTACAGAAGTGAGCGCAATCTGGCATGAAGACTTACCTGCGTGGGGGATGATATTGTGATGAAACAATGCAAGATCATTGAGTTCAAATGGAGCTCTCAAAGTCAGATTTTGTAACAATCAAATTATCAAACTCTTTGGTGTCCCTGAAAAAAAAAAAAAAAAAAAAAAAAACACACACACACACACACACACACACACACACGCACACGCACACGCACACACACACGCACACACACACACACATCTCCCCCTACAACACCACCTTTCTTAACCCAGTTAAGTATAATATGGCATCCTTCTCTTTTTTGTTGTTGTTTTTTTTTCTCAATGTATCCCCTCATGTTCCCACCCCAGTTACATCACAGACACATACACCTGGCGGAACCTTGGAAATATGATCCCCATTCAGCACTTAAGGTAAGTGAATCTATGCCCTCTTCTATGCCTCTTAGATCCGGTCTGATCTGATTACTGGTAAGATAGCTCAGCGGATTGAGAGCAAACTGCTGAGATCTATGTGTGATCTGCAGGTCGCAGGTTTGAAGCCCAGCAAGGCCAACTCCACCTTTCATCCTTCCAAGGTCGATACATGAGTCACACCTTCTGTTGGGATGATAAATGTATCTAAATATTGTTAAGCGACTTCAATTCAGTACTCCAACTAAGTCAGTACCTAGTCTGGGATGCCCAAGGGAAGCCCTTATTTATATATTTTTATGACAAGTTCATAGATCTGGATGATAAACCCTTGTATAGCGCTCCTCTCTTTGAATCCCCCTGACCTCACTGAGCCAAGAAGTAGGTTTGTTTTGCAAATTAAAAGATTTATTTTACAAATTAAACAATATATATATATATATATATATATATATCTATATATATCTATATATATATATAGATATATATATATATATATATATATATCACTTTTATAATTAAATTCATATTTAATAGCACACTTATGAATATGACAGTGATCAACAATGGATAATATAAACTACCACACTTTTTTAATTACTTAGGAGTTGGTATAGAGAGGATAAAGTAGCTGAGAATGCTTATATGTGTTCAAGGAAATGCAAAGATGGAAAAGAATGCAGCACAGAAATAACTGAGATGGTTTCCACAAGAGATAATATGATAATTTTTTCTTTTGACAATTCACTCCCACCTATGCAATATAAGGAGATGGAAAGGGAGCACACAATTTTCAGGAATACAATCAAATGCAATACCAATTCAGTTCCCCCCTAGCAAGCTTAGAGCAACAGGGATGATTTTAAAACACAGGCAAAAATACTTTAAATGTGATTTGCAAAGAAGTGAAAATATGCTAAAAATGATTTTAATGCCCTATAGGAGATTCAAAGTAGGTGATAGGTACTTGAGATTGGTTCAGGTCAACACTATCAGTGATTCATGAGGGATTATCAGGTTGAAAACGGATTTTAGCAGTTGCAAACAAAAGACAGCGATTTTGACAGGTGGAGAAATTTGATTTAAATTGTAATTCGCGGCACTTTTTCCGAGTGCGTTGAGCGCGATTACAGAAAAACTATAAGAATTAGAAAGTCGGTTTAGGGCTTGTTGGAAAGCTGAGGATCTTAGCTTTAATATGAAAGTTAAAGCTCATTTTTCAAAAGGTATGGATGATTTTGTGAAGGTAGATTTCAGAAATTAAATAATGATTCAGAATGGCAATTAACACTTTCACAGGTTTGAAATCACAGAATGGACACACAATTTCTATGCAGTTCTAAATAGGTTGAAATGGTTTGAATTAGATTATTTTTAAACTAAGAGATTAGTTTGCATGCTCTGGCTGGATACTCACTCCTAATTTTGGAAGGAATGGGCCTCGTCACAGATCTGGTCAACAGGTTTAGCTGCGGTTCTCTCTGCTCTGCTGGTGTGGATCTCCGTTTCTGGCAAAAGTTCTGGCACTGCACAGCGGTCTGGTCTGGGTCTGGTCTTCTATCGGCACTAGACAGCGGTCTGGGCTGGGTCTGTTCTTCTATCGGCACTGCACGGCGGTCTTGATACAGCTCTGCTTTCTGGGTTCTGGCACAGGGTTCTAGCCAGAATCACACAGCTCGCCAGGCTGTTGAATAGTTTGGTTAGGTTGCTGGATTCTGAGGCCTCTGAAGGATGATTCAGCTTGTGGACTAGGCCTCTCTGCTACAAGTTCTGAAGTCTGGATTCTAAGTTCTGGTTCTGGAGTCTTCTGGCAAAGCGCTTCGCAGGAAATCAGTTTGAAGTGGGAAGTGAGTGTCCGTACTTGGGTTTCAGTGGTCCTTTTTATGTCTTTTGAAAGTGGGTGGGAAGGCTGACTTTCTATGCCCAACCCTCTGAAGATCCTGATAGGTTGGTGGATTTTCTGTGCTCTCACTGGAGAACAGAGTTGTGAGTCATCTGGTGTCATTTTTATGGCATACAGAAATAACACTCCTCTTGTCACTTTGCACACAAATCTATTTTTGATCCAAATGCGTATTTATCTATTTACAATTTTTCTAATATTATATGTCCAGTTAACATATTTTCTGTAGCACCAAACCATCCAATCCCTATCTTTGTAAGATGTTGTGTCCACTTCTGACAGAAATCTGCCCTTTTCATCCAGAACACAACCTCTAAACATTTCCAGAATGTACACAAATGTGCGCAAGGAATATGGGCATGAGATGATGAAGTGTCAGATTTTTAACATACAGACACTTGGAGTAACACCCTATTTTCCGCTACTACTCCCCAGAACATACCACAGAGTCCTAACACCTCTTAAAATGTGCACAGAAAAATCACAGAAATAATGATATTATTTACATAATTTGGACATTTCCGTACTATGAATTATCCATCTTTTTAAAATTATGCTCTGGCCCAGATGGGTGTGGTTTAGGTTCCAAAGCACATGGGGGAATTTCTGTCTTTCCCCGCCTTCAGCTCAGGTGGCTCCCAGAGGCAGCGCCCCTCCTATTTCCTTCCAAGAGGAAGCCATTTACGACCCCTGATTTAGCATTTGCCTGAGCCAAGGAAAGTTCATTGTTCTGTTTCCTGCAGTCCCAGGTAATCCTCCTCTAATTCAATCAAAGATGTGTGATCTCCTTTTGGTGGGAACAGCATAAGGCAGCCAGGCCTGTGAATGCAGTTGCTGGTCAAGTTTCAACTCCTGTCGGGGGTATTTGCCGGGCAGAATTCAATCTCTTTAAGCCAGGCTTCAGCCAAATGTCACTTTTGTTCCAGTTTTCTTCATTAAAATCAAACTTACAATTTTTACACATGCAGCTAGAACGCTGATTCTAAGTTCAAAACTATGACATTTAAACAGTTGCAACCTATGTGACACTCAAAAGTAGGTCACACATTTATTTTAAACATTTCAATTTTAGTGGTTTTAAATCCATTTTCACTTAAGCTGCTGACATCCACAGCTCAGCCAGTTTTGTTATAAACATTGTTTTAGGCTCTTCATCTTTCCAGATTTTGTATGCACACAAGACTACATTCTGCCAAATGTCTCCTGGTGTTCAGTGAGATTGTTTAATATATTGCAATGTTCAAAATAGGCATTTGGAGCTTGCATTTCAGAGAAACAAATGTGATTTCAAAGCGCTTTTTGAGCTAACAGGCACTGTTGTTTTTCCTTTGGCACCAGGTTTCACTCATGGCGCTTCTGGCCCATCACGCTCGCACTGGTGGGTGGCTGGTCAGGCGACCATTTTGGTGTGCGCAAACTACGCGGTTTTCCTGGATTCCGGCGCAAATGTGGTCTTTTTGGCCTTCTTGGATTTTCTAAGCCCACAGCAGCAAATGTTGTAGCATAATAATTCAAACGTGGGTCAAGACGCCTGACAAGCCCCCCCGCCCAACTGCACTTTGATTTCAAGTCGAGGGGGAGTCGGGTGCAAAGGATGTTTTGATCCACGCGCTGGGATGTCTGCATCATCTTCTTCCGATTCCGTAGATGGCACAGTTCAGCATCTTTTCCTCCATTAGGGTGGATCAATCGGTTCTCCTTGATGGGAATTTTGGGTGGTACCTTGGGCCTCTCGGATCTTTGCTTCCGGTTCCCGGGTCGTCCTCCTTGGTCAGTATCCATGGTTTATCTCTCCTAGGATGACAAAGCAAAGTGGCAGAAACATATTCGTAGACATTTCCCCACCACTATTAATGATGGGGCGAACATATACGTTTTATACATCAGGAGACATTGGCATTCAAGAATCATAGGATTTTATAGGCTATATTTGGAATATTTTAGGGTTGGACTTGTGTACTCTGGAGCAGCCCCCTCTGGGATTGCAGAGGACTCCTCCAGTCGCTGCAGAGTGTGCCTGGGATGGCAACACTTTAGCTGATTTATATGGTCCCACTTGTCTTCCCCTTCCGCCAAACTACCCTTGGGGATGCGGATCTTGTAGGTGACTGAGAAGATCTTGTGTACAATTTCAAAGGGTCCCTTCCATGTAGGCAGAAATGTCCGCTGTTTGGCCTGGTTCCTTTGGAAATTGTATAGATAAACCCCGTCCCCTACATTACATTCTTTCTTAGTAGTCTTCAAATCATAGTGAGTCTTTCATGCTATCGGCTGATGTTTCTAGCTTTCGCTGAGCATAGGCAAAAGCATGTTGGAGGTGTTTCCTTAAGTTTTCCATATACTCATGAGTTGTGGAGGCATTAATCAAGGTTTGCTCTTGGGTCCTGTAGAGCAAATGCTGGGGAAGCACCATCCTGCGTCCAGTCATCAGCTCAAACAGTGACATTTTGGTTGCAGATGAAGGGGTAGATCTGATGGCCATTAGGACCAGAGGTAATCGGATATCCCAACTTGGCCCAGAATATGCCACAAACTTTTTTAATATGCTCACAATGGTTCTGTTATAACGTTCTACTGCACCAGAAGAGGCTGGCCGGTATGCAATGTGTAGCTTCCTTTTAACCCCCAGTATCTCCCATATCTTAGTCATTACTTCGCTGTTAAAATGGCTACCTCTGTCTGACTCATTCCTTTGGGGTAGACCAAAATGGGAAAAGATGTGGTTGATCATTAGGGCAGCTGCTGTTTCTGCCTTGCAGTTTGGGGCCGGGAGACATTCCACCCATTTAGCAAATAAGCATGTCACCGTCAACATGTACTTATTTCCCCTAGAGGAGCGAATCAAGGGCCTATGAAGTCGACTTGCAAATCTGACCATGGCAGTGTCATCCCCCTCTTTTGGAGAGGCACATGGTGTGTGAGGGATGTTGGCTGAAATTGTGCACACACATGACACCCCTTCAATTATTGGACGAGGTCTTGCCCCATATGTGGCCAGTATCCAACCTCTCTTAAGATTTCAAGTGTTGTATGAAACCCCCTATGACCAGCGGTGGCCGCATCATGGGCGTGACTTAACATCAGGCTTCAGAATGAGGTACGGACCACCCACTGATCATGGCCAGCTTGGGATTTCCTTACCAACAAACTGTCTTTTATTCGTAACATTTTTGGACATTTCATCAACACTCTAAGGTCCTCTTTCCCAATGTAATTTGTGTCCGTCAGGGGAAAGTTCTCAGGGTCCTCAATGTGTTAGTAAAACTTACCAATTATTGGATCCCCCTTCTGACCTGTAATCAAATCAGCATCTGGGGTCTCCTTACTCCATTGTGCAGTTGAAAGATCATTGTGAGCATTTGTCTGGAGCCCAGTGATAGCAGTGACCTGGATTTCCCCTAACAGGGACTCAATCTCTATTAGATCCCCTTGGATGGCCCCGGTTTTGGCCAGCTGATCAGCTAAGTCATTTCCAGTTTTGTCTGGTCCCTCTACTTTGGAATGACCCTTGATCTTCTTCCAGTAGATGGTCATCCCATTCACGGTGACCAGATCATCAATGTTTTGAATTAACGTCCCATGTTTCAAGGGTTTGTTATTAGCACATAACATGCCTGTGGTTTTCCAATTAACCAGGTGCTCCACGAACCCGTTCCGGACATAATATGAATCTGTGATTATGACCAGTTTGTGGAGTTGACGTTGGACAGCAGTGAGGATGGCTTGATATAAAGCCATCAACTCTGCCACCTGCCTACTTCGGGGACCAATCTTGTACCCAGCGGAGGGTTCTAGGGACTCATTCACCCATGCATTCCCTACGCCGGCCACAAATTCTTTCTCCCCATTGTTGTCAACATGGTAAGAGCATCCATCCACATAGACAGTGGGCATTCCCTCACGCTTGTCTTCTTCAAAGACTTTGTGTGGGGAATTAGGTACGCCTCCATGTTGTCCTTGATTTTTAGACTTTCGTCCTTGAGACAGTTTTCTCTGGCACAATCATGCAAGTCAGCCAGACCTTGCGCGAGGGGGCTCTTCTTGTTTTGGCCATATCTGACCTGCACAGGAAAGCCTTGCATTGACAGAATCCAGGAAGTAATTCGGGAATTACTCACATTTCCAGACCGGATTCTGTCACTTTGGAGATATTGCAGAGGCTGGTGTGGAGTCTCCACTATGATGTGTTCCTCCTGGATGAATGGGCGGTAATTCTTCAATGCCCACACCATTGCCAGGAGTGCCTTCTTACAATCCTTGAATTATTCCTCCACAGAGGATAAAGTTTTGCTCGCATAGGAGATTACTTTATTGACCTTGTCATGCTTTTGATATAATACTGCAGTCAAGCATGTATTACAGAACCCTGTCTCTAAAAAAAACTCCTTGTTTCTGACAGGGTAAGCTAAGCAAGGCGCTTGTGAGAGGCTTCTTTTGAGCTGTCTTACTGCCTAGGATTGTTCTGGACCCCATTCCCACTTGACCCCCCCCCCTTCAAGAGATGAATCAGGGGTCTAGTGATCTCTGAGTAGCCCTCAATGAACTTTCTGCTGTAATTAGTAAGTCCAAGGAGGCTCATTAGTTTGCGCAGAGTTGTGGGGTCTTTCAGTTTCTGAAGTGCTTCCACTTTCTTTTCCTGGGGACAGAGACCCTGAGGAGTAATCTCATGCCCCAAGAAATTAACACGGGTTCTACACCACTGCACTTTCTGAAAGGAAAGTTTTTCTCCGGCGGCCTTCAACTATGTCAGAAGATAACGGATCTCCGCTATGTGTTCCTCCACAGATGAACTTTTGATGAGGACATCATCTACATAAGCCAGGTTACCCCTCGCACCCAGGTCGGGCATGGCCTTATGTAGGAAATTGTTGAATTCATTGCCGGAGTTGAGGTATCCGAAAGGAGTCCGGGTCCATGTGTACTGCTGGCCCCCAAAGGTAAAAACCAGCTTGTATTGGTCCTCCCTACTGACAGGCACAGTCCAGTATCCACTGGTCAGGTCTATTGCAGTGAATACCTGTGACCCCTGGATCTGGGCCAGCCCTTGGTCAATGTAGGGAAGAGGCCATCGGGAAGTATGGACCCGTTTGTTGAGCTCCCTAAGGTCGGCGCAGAGTCTCCACTGGCCGTTTTGCTTCAATATTCCCAGCACTGGATCATTGAAGGTGCTGTGTACTGGACGGATTATTCCCCGGAACTCAAGGTTCTTAATGATTTCAGTAAGGGACTCCATGGATGCGAGAGGCAAGCAATATTGCTTCACAAACACTGGAGTCATGCCAGGGTTAGTGGGAATTGTTGTTGTCTGGATGTCGGTGCGACCACAGTCATATGAGTCTACCACAAAGAGATCTTGAAAATCCAAGAAAACTTGTTTCAACTTTTACTTCAGTTCCAGAGTCACACAGGCATCAGCTAGGTTGACTCTCTCTTCCACCATCTGCCTGAAGCCTAGAAAGACTTGTGGTTTTGCTATCTCAGCGGCCTCCTCCAGCTGGGTGGAGAAGTCCCTGGTCAGAGTGTTGATTTGGACTTGAGGCTTCAGGTGGGAAAGGCAGCCCTCATGGACCTGTAAAATCACTTCATCCCTTCTGAAGTCACAAGTCACATCTTCCTTACCATAAGGGCAGGAAGTGTACACCAGGAAATTCCTCCCATGCCGGGTAAAGATCCTGTCTGGTGTTGTATTGCCATCACTGTCACTGTCAAAACAGTCCTTGGGGATTGGTCCTAACAATTAATTTCCTTAATCAATGGAAAAATGTCGGTCATCAACCGCCATTCCAATAATGGTGCCTGCGGCTAGAGTAATACTCTTTAAGTCGCTGTTATCCACCTCTATTGTAATGGTGTCATGTTCTATGTTGACTAATGGTGTTGGGTTTACCCTCAACCCTTGCTGTTGGAGAGAAGAATTTAGATTAATATAAGCATCAGGGTTTTTCAATTTTTGTCCTCTTTTGTTAAGGCCTTACTAGACTCTATCAGTCTCTCCTGCATGGCTACCTGTTGCTGGAGCCTATCATTGTGCTGACAGAGACACTCATTGTCTCTCTGTGCCTCCTGGTTGGTCCTGGAGTACTGGGCCAGTCTGTGCTGCAGGAGGGTTACCTCCTGAGTCCCATTCCTACTGGCCTGTTCCTTTCTTGCCAGAACTTCTTCCACCCTCCTGGTGTGCTCTAACAAGTTCTGATGCTCTTTTTGGTGGTCACCCAGTCCCTGGAGGGCCAAGTGATTTTCTTCAATTTTTTTCTTTTAATTGGCAGACTTCCTGGCCTAAGGTGTCCCTTTCCTGACTAAGAGCCTGCATCTGTGCCCCCAAGTCGTCCCTCTGCCTTTTAAGTGCACCAGCTTTCTGGCGCTCTTCCTCAAATTCTGTCTGGGTATCCAGGTCTTTCAGAATCAGTTTGTGCCCTCTGCCTTCTCCCTATCTAGGTGGCTTTGCAGGGTGACTACCTGCTCTGTGCATGCCCTATTGAAGTCCAGTTGTTGCTCCTGCTTTTTATGGCTCTGCAGTAGGGCGTCCAAACCTTCTTGGTACTCCTTGTGCAAGGCTAGAAATCTAGTATCCTGGTCAGACTTTTCCTGTTGCAGAATACCCATATCCTCTTTTATTTTAATGATATACTGTCTACTATCATTTTCTCACTCCTGGCTCCTCTGCAGCCTCTGCTCGGAAGAGACCAGGTCAGATTGGGCCTTCTCTAATGCCATCTGTTGCCTATTTTCCAGATCTTGGCCTTCAGCACATTTGTCCTGTATGGCTCCCGTATATAAATATAAATATGCCGCTACCCTGGCAATCTTGTTGTGCTCATCCTTGGCCTTAGGGGCCATATATAGTTCACTCATTGCCACACGTAAGGGACCCTGATCTCTCCATTTATCTGACTCAGTTACAGTGACCTGTTGCGCGATTGCCTGCAACCACACATTCGGGTCCTGTTCCGTCCATTCGCCTCTCACAAATAGGTTATGTAAGAGGTGCTCTCTGGCTAGTTTGATATCTACCAAGGTTGTCATTCTGGAAATTGATTTCCTTCCTGACTTACAGAAGTTAGTATTTTATTTTGCAAAACAAATCGTCTCCTTAGATTGTCCTTCTTTTGAAGGGTGCTTTTACAATGTAACACGGCGTGGCGATCCAACAGGATTTATGTATCCTGTCAGTTAGCACACTGTATTTAGCTGCACAAGTGGTAGGTCTAATCCAGACGTCCCAGCTCGAGCCCCCACTCTGTTAAGCGACTTCAATTCAGTACTCCAACTAAGTCAGTGCCTAGTCTGGAATGCCCAAGGGAAGCCCTTATTTATATATTTTTATGACAAGTTCATAGATCTGGATGATAAACCCTTGTATAACGCCCCTCTCTTTGAATCCCCCTGATCTCACTGAGCCAAGAAGTAGGTTTGTTTTGCAAATTAAAAGATTTATTTTACAAATTAAACTATATATATATATATATATATATATATATATATATATATATATATATATATATATATATATATATATATATATATATCACACTTTTATAAATAAATTAATATTTGATAGCACACTTATGAATATGACAGTGATCAACAATGGATAATATACACTAGCACACTTTTTTAATTACTTAGGAGTTGGTATAGAGAGGATAAAGTAGCTGAGAATGCTTTCATGGGTTCAAGGATATGCAATGATGGAAAAGAATGCAGCACAGACATAACTGAGATGGTTTCCACAAGAGATAATATGATCACTTTTTTTGGCTATTCGTTCCCCCCTATGCAATATAAGGAGATGGAAGGGGAGCACACAATTTTCAGGAATACAATCAAATGCAATACCAATTCAGTTCCCCCCTAGCAAGCTTAGAGCAACAGGGATGATTTTAAAACACAGGCAAAAATACTTTAAATGTGATTTGTAAAGAAGTGAAAATATGCTAAAAATAATTTTAATTCACTATGGGAGATTCAGGGTAGGTGATATATACTTAAGATTGGTTCAGGTCAAGACTGTTGGAAACTGAGGATCTTAGCTTTAATATGAAAGTTAAATCTCGTTCCTAGCACACGCGGTTCAAAAGATACGGATGATTTTGTGAAGGTAGATTTCAGAAATGAAATATTGATTCAGAATGGCAATTGACACTTTCAAAGGTTTGAAATCACAGAATGGACACACAATTTATATGCAGCTCTAAATAGGTTGACATGGTTTGATTAGATTATTTTTAAACTAAGAGATTGGTTTGCACAGCTCTGTCTGGATACTGACTCCTAATTTTGGAAGGAATGGGCCTTGTCACAGATCTGGTCAACAGGTTTAGCTGCAGTTCTCTCTGCTCTGCTGGTCTGGATCTCTGGTTCTGGCAAAAGTTCTGGCACTGCACAGCGGTCTGGGTCTGGTCTTCTATCGGCACTGCACAGCGGTCTGGCTGCGTATGGTCTTACATCGGCACTGCACGGTGGTCTGGATACAGCTCTGCTTTCTGGGTTCTGGCACAGGGTTCTAGCCAGAATCACACAGCTTGCTCGGCTGTTGAATAGTTTGGTTAGGTTGCTGGATTCTGATGCCTCTGAAGGATTCAGCTTGTGGACTAGGCCTCTCTGCTACAAGTTCTGAAGTCTGGATTCTAAATTCTGGTTCTGGAGTCTTCTAGCAAAGCGCTTCGCAGGAAATCAGTTTGAAGTGGGAAGTGAGTGTCCCTAACTGGGTTTCAGTGGTCCTTTTTATGTCTTTTGAAAGTGGGTGGGAAGGCTGACTTTCTATGCCCAACCCTCTGAAGATCCTGATAGGTTAGCAGATTTTCAGTGCTCTCACTGGAGAACAGAGTTGTGAGTCATCCGGTGTCATTTCTATGGCATACAGAAAGAACACTCCCCTTGTCACTTTGCACACTAATCTATTTTTGATCCAAATGCATATTTATATATGTACAATTTTTCTAATATTATATGTCCAGTTAACATATTTTCTGTAGCACCAAACCATCCGATCCCTGTCTTTGTAAGATGTTGTGTCCACTTCTGACAGAATTCTGCCCTTTTCATCCAGAACACAACCTCTAAACTTTTCCAGAATTTACACACATGTGCACAAGGAATATGGGCATCAGATGATGAAGTGTCAGATTTTTAACATACAGACACTTGGAGTAACACCCTATTTTCCGCTACTACTCCCCAGAACATACCACAGAGTCCTAACACCTCTTAAAATGTGCACAGAAAAATCACAGAAATAATGATATTATTTACATAATTTTGAAACTTCCGTACTATGAATTATCCATCTTTTTAAAATGATGCTCTGGCCCAAGGGTGTGGTTTAGGTTCCAAAGCACATGGGGGAATTTCTGTCTGTCCCCGCCTTTATCTCAGGTGGCTCCCAGAGGCAGGGCCCTCCCATTTCCTTCCAAGAGGAAGCCAGTACAACCTCTGATTTAGCATTTGCCTGAGCCAAGGAAAGTTCATTGTTCTGTTTCCTGCAGTCCCAGGTAATCCTCCCCTAATTCAATCAAAGAGGTGTGATCTCCATTTAGTGGGAACAGCAGAAGGCAGCCAGGCCTGTGAATGCAGTTGCTGGGCAAGTTTCTACTCCTGTCGGGGGTAGTTGCCGGGCAGAATTCAATCTCTTTAAGCCAGGCTTCAGCCAAATGTCACTTGTGTTCCAGTTTTCTTCATTCAAATCAAACTTACAATTTTTACACATGCAGCTTGAACACTGATTCTAAGTTCAAAACTATGACATTTAAACAGTTGCAACCTATGTGACACTCAAAAGTAGGTCACTCATTTATTTTAAACATTTCGATTTTAGTGGTTTTAAATCCATTTTCACTTAATCTGCTGACATCCACAGCTCAGCCAGTTTTGTTATAAACATTGTTTTAGTCTCTTCATCTTTCCAGATTTTGTATGCACACAAGACTACATTCTGCCAAATGTCTGCTGGTGTTCAGTGAGATTTTTGAATATCTTGCAATGTTTAAAATAGGCAATTTGAGCTTGCATTTCAAAGAAACAAATGTGATTTCAAAGCGCTTATTGAGCTAACAGGCACTGCTGTTTTTCCTTTGGCACCACATTTCACTCATGGCGCTTCTGGCCCATCACGCTCGCACTGGTGGGTGGCAGGTCAGGCGACCATTTTGGTGTGCGCAAAACTGCGCAGTTTTCCTGGATTCCGGCGCAAATGTGGGCTTTTCGCCATCTTGGATTTTCTAAGCCCACAGCACCAAATGTTGTAGCATAATAATTCAAACGTGGATCAAGACACCTGACAATATGTTCTCTGTAAAGCGCTTTGGCTGAAGGTGCTATATAAATAACAAATCATTATCATTATCTATTTTGCACAGCCAATCACAAGACGTTCTTCCACACAATATGGCCCTGACGGATATTAATTGTTGAGGTTTGAAATGCTTAATTGTTGAGGTTTGAAATGGTACACTTACTCTTACAACAGCACACTTGGCATAAGTAAAAAATCACAATATATATATATATACATATATATATATATATATTCAGTTAATCTGCTAA
Organism: Ambystoma mexicanum; assembly: GCF_040938575.1. Classification (NCBI taxonomy): domain Eukaryota; kingdom Metazoa; phylum Chordata; class Amphibia; order Caudata; family Ambystomatidae; genus Ambystoma; species Ambystoma mexicanum. The sequence goes on along the minus strand of NC_090925.1, from coordinate 1,022,073,586 downwards.
TGCATTTGTGTGCCATTAACGCTTGACCCTTGCCAGGCTTTTGACTCCACAGGGAAATGTTTAGCCCACTGAGATAGAACATCTGCTTCTTTCCTAAGGACCCTCTTGACCACTTATCCAGCAATGGCAGGAAGCTCTTTCTAAATGTAGGTATCCTCTACACTAGGCCCAAGCAAGAACATATCCCCGCTTCTAATCTAGCAGTAAAGTGCTCTTCAAACTTCTCGTCAAAAACATGAAGCCAGAAGCCCAATTGTAACGCCACCTTCTGCGAATCATATCAAATGCATCTTTAAAATTGCATTAGGTTTTGACACATTAGTGCAGGTAGCAAACAGTTACATGGCTCAGGAGGATAGCTCCGGGGCAACGTGCTAGCCTTGGAAGCAAGATGACACAGAGCAACGCAGGTTTGATCCCCGGGTTGGGGCTTAGAAACCTCTGGGTATTAAGCACGTTATAAATAACCTATCATATCCTATCATATCAAGACTGTTCATTGAACCACCCATGTGACTGAATTTTGAAGGATGAACCTCTGCTCTGGCTTGCTTATGACTTAAAATAAATAGGCAAATATCCCCTGGTTTTCAGTGATCCAGTAAGGCTTTCCAGCAGCCAATAAATGTGTCCAAATGTAGCCAGTTAAAATATCAAAAAGAAAAGTCGAATGCAAAAATGTTGAAAAAAATTAGAATTTTTTTTTTATTTATATGTTTTTTTGGGTTTAGGTAGTAACAATAAACGGGGGTTTGGGGGGAAACCCCCATTAAAAAAGATTTTTAAAAAACTTTTAAAAAAAATTGACATTTTTTCAGTCGACTTTTTCACTATAAACCGTGTCCAAATATGTCCCATGCATTCAGTCAGTTTGGGGTGCTTGTTCGCAGACCAATCAGAGTAACCACATCTCCTGTTGAGATACAGTGTACTCATCAAAGTTCAGGAACGGTATAAAAAAAAAAAAAAAAGATTGCATTCACTTTCTGGTTGTGGGTGGGTTTTTTGAAAGATCTTAAAAGCAAGAGTGTACAGGCCAATCCCAAAACGTGTTTTATAGAGAATGCTGACAGATTTTGGGAAAGTTTGCTGATATGTGCAAACGATTAGTGATGCCTATGTATCCCTTATATCTATGTGTGATGTGTGTGTTCATTAGGAACGTTGCCCCCTAACCCTTACTTGCCCTCATAAACATGCCTAAGAGTTTTTCCAAAACTTTTATTTTTGTTTTCCCCTGACCTTGTACCCTTTGCCGCACTTCAAAATGTCCAAGAAGGTAAAAATATGTTTCCTTTTATTTTTATTTCTTAACCCATCTGCATGTGTTTCTTCTACTAAACCTTATGTTACTTATACATTTGTTTCTCTTAAAAACATGTCTCTCTTGTGAATTTGTTTGTTTTTGAAACCTAAAAAAAATATCCTGAGTCTGTGAACCAGATCGTCCTTCCTGTTTAGTCACCTTGTTGTTTTTGTCGGAGAATCCCATGTGAATCCAATTATTTCACCAAGTTATTCCCCAGTCTTTATTGTAATCTCTAGTTTTAGTCCTTGTAAAGAAATCATTGAAATCATAAAATGAAAAAAGGGGTTTTAATTTGATGTAGACCAGCAATGAAGCGGCACATGCTTTTACAACTCTCTAGCCTTTTGATGGTGACTTACTGGGCATTGCGCAAAACAGTAGGAAAGGGGTGTTAGTGGCTACTACCCTTGAATTCTCCGCCAGATCTATAGTCCCCAAATAGTGTGAGAGGATCTCCTATTGTTTGAGCGAGTAGCAATATATTGCAGGAGCCACTTAATTGCACCAATGTTGAAATGGGAGTAGAACGAGATGTGAAAGAAGTAAGGAGTTAATTGCAGATACCCGGATCAGAATCAAATGATTGGAGCACTTTGTGCAAGATATGGTGGAGATGTGGGAACTTGATATATGGATATCGAGAACTTTGGCAAATGAAACCAAACACGTTATATTTCAGCTCTTCTTATTCTTCATAGTTGACATGTTCATCTACAGCATGCAAAATGCTGTCAACTAGGAATTCACCCCTTGTGTTTTATTACGGATGTAAGAAAGGACAATGTGCATTTGGCACAGAGAAGTATAGGACATGCAAAAATCCAACACTAGGTTAAATGTCAATATTACCTGGACTGAATAAAGTAGAAACACAACATATTAGACTTTGAAGAGGATGGGAGGGTGATAATACATCAAAACAAAATATATAGATAACAACATAATATCCTTAATGGGAGGACTCCTATTGCAAAGTAAACATACATATTGTATTAATTACATGTACACACAATAATGTCACTCAATCAAACATTAATAACTAATGATAAGCAAAAACCTATATTCATAAAATAAAAAACATCTTTGCTGAATGCTCCATATCCATTTATGTATTTACTTATTTATTCATTTGTTGAGCACACTAAACCAAAGGCCATCAAGGCGCTGTAAACAGATCAAAAGACAGTTACACTTCAACAGATTTACACTTATGCATGTAAATTAAATGTCAAGGAGATACATAGTTGCAGGTTAGATCAGGCTTTTGTCATGTGAGGTCATTGATCAAACCACACTCAGTGTGAACAGAAAAATGTCTAATTGCTTCCTGAAGAACCAGTATTATTGATCTGATCGTAAGGCAGGAGGTAAGGAGTTCCTGTTTGTTTGCAGCAATGACAGGGAAGCTCTGGACACCAGATCCTTTCCTCCTGAATCTGGAAATTGTCAACTGGTTGGTGTATAGGGAGCAAGTAACTATGACTGATTTTTTATTTTTTTTATTTTTTAAGAGATGGGTTGTGTCAGACAGGCATTTGTCCATTATGGCTATTGCTTTGAAGACAATTCTTTCTCAGATAGGTCGTAAATGTGCCATCTTTCTAGCAGCAGAGATGGGATCCCTCTGTGGGATCTTTAGTGCCCTCTTGGGGATCTTCAGTGCTGCTCTGAGGGCATTATTTTGAATGACAGGAAGTTTCTTGATGATTAGTGAAGGGGAACCAGCAAATTGAACATTACAGTAGTGAAGCCTGGAGCATGTCAGTGCCCGGGCTAGTGTCATACAGCTGTCTGTGGAGAGGAAAGGTCTGTAACCTTTGGTCAGCCTGGATGTGTGTGCCGCAGATGGGGCAATGGCATTCGCTTGTCTGTTAAGGGATAGGGTGGTGTCTAAATAAACTCCTAAGGTCTTGACAGATTTGGATATTGAGATGGTATTACATTCAATGTGGAAGGATTTGTAGGCTTGGTCAAGTTTGTTGAGGGCATGATGTGTACCGATGAGGAGGATCTCTGTTTTGTCATTGTTTATGCAAAGACTGATTATGAAGAAATTAAGTCAGTAGAGGAGGTTCCAGTAAGCGGAGAAGGGTCTGCATGTCATCCGCATAGTTCATGTCCAATATGCCGGAGGAGTCCAGCAAATCGAATAGAGCCTTTGTATAGATTTTGTACAGAGTGGGGGAAATGCAGGATTGATGAGGAACGCCACACAGGACTTTGGCGGGGGGGGTGCCAAGGCTGTTGCTGTGAAGACCCTCATAGATCTGCCTGACAAGAAAGAGGAAATCCAACAAAATAGCCTCTGGGGAGAAATGGCCTGCTGAGGCAAGGTGTTGGCAGAGAATTTGTTGATCCAAAAGGTCATTGGCAGAAGATAAGTCAAGAAGTAGGAGAAGAGCTACTATTCCTGAGACTTTAATTTCATTAATGTTTTTTTTCAGATTGGCATAACCCCAGCAGGTTGTTGGATTCCAGGAATGTCTGGATCTGTGTGTATGCTACACTGTCCAGGATTTTTAGTAGAAAGAGGACCATTGTGATAGGCCTGTAGGTAGTAGGTGTGGCTGGGTCTAGCAAATATTTTTTTAACAGTGTGAGGGCCCCAGCCTCCTTGAGCCTATAAGACACTAGACCAAGAGAGAAGGAGGCATTTATGAGAGTAGTGATGAAGGGAGTGAGAGGTTCAGCACATTCTTTAATGACTGACGCTGGCAGATGTCACCTTTAAGCAGGAGGGCTTGAGGCTTTTAGGCTTTTAATGACCTCAAAAACCTCATTTTCAGAGACAGTGTCAAAGTGGGAGAGGGTGTGATTCTGCACGTAGGTTTTGTTTTCACTGGTAGGTAGGGCTGGGCTGTCGGTTTTCAGTGAGTTTAGTTTAACTAAAATATTCTTTTGGAGCAAGTCTATTTTCCCTAATAAAGCATCTTGGATGTTGGAGCAAAAGGCTGTATCCTTGATGGAAGTAGTTGGTGGAGAGGTGGGTGTTTCTAGTTCGTGCAAAAGTGTGAAAAGGTCTTGTGATTTCGATTTTGCATTTGTGATTGTGTTGTTATAAGTAATACTTTTTGTCAGTAATATCTCCTTTTTGCAAGCACTAGCTGCAGCTGTCAAGCTGGCTTTGATAATTGTTGAGGGGTTGTATTACCATTTGGTTTCTGCTACCCGTTTTTGTAATCTTAGGGCTTTTAGCTCAGCAGAGAACCAGGTTTTGCAATGTGAAGCGGGTTTGGGTTTTCGTGTGCTGAAGGGGGCTATTTTGTCAATGGCGAGTGTCAGGGTTTGATTATAGAGGTCTACCAAAGAGGTTGAATCAGTTGCAGATAAGTGTGCCGATACTAGATTGTCTAGGTGTGGTAATAAGTTGGTTTTGGATATTGTGCGTGTACTTCACATGGCATTAAATACATAACATATTTACACTCTCATTGTTACTAATCATATGTACTAATCAGTACAATAATTTAAATAGAGATGCTTCTTTCAATCACAATATGCATATTGACATATACATTGTTTCCACGAATACATGAATTCACCAAAGACCATTTCTATTGCTTTTCTTGTTTCTCTTTCATTAGGAACTAATTAGTTACATTTTTTGCAACATTGTTCTATCATATACATGGTTTACCTTCCCTACATGCTTCTGTCCACTTTCGTAATAAATACTGGACATTCAGAGGAACTCTTTACCATTTTCTGTGTAGGGACCTAACATTGTGGATGGTTCTAATTATTTCACCTATTCACTGAATGACTTTATACACAAGATCTTATTTTAATAAACGCATAGTTTTTCATTAACCATTTAAGGTGCATCAACACATAAGGTGCTGCATAGCAAATTACAACGTCATGTACTCTTTTCTGTGGATCATACATATTAAAAATATGAATGTAGATTTTATACTAAATGTTAGTTCATACTTTACTGGAATCTCATTTTACAAGGGTTGCAATCACATATCTTGACTGACATTCCTAAGAAGGTCTTTGTGGCTGAAGACCTTTCAGTTATACTACACAGCAGATGGCCTTGTAGGACTGACATCACACTTTGTTAGTTCTGTGAGTTTGCCATTTTGATGTTATTGACTGCATGGGGCTGATGCCAGTGGATCTTATACGACACATTTTGAAATGTTTGCAGTTTTAATAAAGTACAAACAAGCAGATAATGCAGTACAACATGAACATGCACCAGAGTAAATTAGCACAGGTGAAGCTTGCTTATTTCTGGCTCATCTCCTCACATGAAGCAGGGCCTGGAGTACCGAAACATGCCCAGTTTCCCGGCTCTCATTTCTCAGGGACAACTGAAAAAATGTCAAGGGTACTACATTGTGCTCTTTTGTTTGGTGGTGTTCTATGCATTTCTGTGATTGTGCAATAGCAGGAGAAGGACTCAGTAACAAAACAGCATCACCACACTTAATGATGGCATCTATAACTAGCATGCTACCACCACAGCTGTCAGTCCAGTCATGAGCATTATGGTAAAACAGTGGCCACATGTGTTGAGTGAAGTTGGGGTTTATGGTGACTGCCTACTCACTAGTAGTAGAGCTGCAATTGAGCTTGTCTGGGCTCATCCCAGTGGTTAAAGTGTATGAAAAGAAGTAATGGACCTATGGTACCTGCTTTGCCTGCTGCGCTCCCTACAAACTACATCACCACGCCTCCTCCCGTGCACAATCCAAACCCCTAAACAAAAACACCTGCTGTTTAAGGGAATGTTCAGTTCAGTTCAAGTTTTAACTTCTTCCTACAAAACCATTTGGAACGTTAAAGTATCATAACAGTAAACGTTCTTTTTCTAAAGTAGAGGAACACTGCTCCCAACTGTTCCCACCCACTTCGACCACTGGTTCATCCTCGTGCTAAGCATGCTGCTGCATCATATGGAAAAACAAAGATTCAATTCTAAGCTTGTTCAAATACTTTCCCCTGAACACAAGTTTGATGCACAGAGTGCTGGTGATGACATGCTGTCATTCTGTGTCTGGTTGTGTGTATATCAATCACATTTTAGATCTTGTTTCTACCCTTCTCTATTCCCCTGGTCATAAACGTTCTGGTGACCCATGTGTCGGTGTGCTGTGTCCACCACATTATGTTTTACATGTTTACATCTAAAAATAGGTTTTTGAAAGACCCTGTGCGAGGGTGGACAAGTACATGTATCCATCCTTCCTATCTGTGTAAGTATTGTGTTTTCCTCTTACGTATCCGTCCTAAAAAACTGGTTTCTGAAAACATAGATTGGTCACCACCTTTATCTTGGTCATCGTTATCATCATAACAAACTCCTCATGGGTGGATTTGTGGATTTGGGTGGTGATGGAGGAGACCTTGGAAATCCTAAATCATTAACCTCTTCAGATTGTTCTCCTGACTCATCCTTGTATACAATGTCAAACTCTTCTGCTCCTTCTTCTCCATAGGCATCGGGTTGGGGCTCCACCCCATGCCTTCTCACTCTATGGCATTTTTAGGGGCCACAGCTATGTTACCACAAACGATTCTCACTTCCTTATAGTCAGAGGATGATGGCACATTGCAGACTCATCCACTGAATGCACTGTCTTGCTAAAAGAAAATAACTAGAATATTAGTCATTTACAACTTTGCAATGAAGTAATGTTTGGCTTGGCCACTTGTGAATGACACACTATTTTACAGCAACTAACTGTAAACTAATTGTCATCCTGCTTCAAAATGTGGCTTTAATGTTCTTCTCTTGTGTATTCTGAATTATAAGACTTTTTCACTGCAACTAGTATTAGGTCTGGACAAAAAAAAATGACATCTCAGTTACAGACACTGAATTCATATTTTTGTCCAAAAAAATGCAACATTTCATATTAACAACTTGTGACAAGCTGTTGGTCTGGCTACTTGAAGTTTGCCAATGATTCACAGATAATGACAATTACATCCTTCTACCTTACAAGAAATATAATACTTGTCAACTGCAACTTGTGTTTGGTCTGACCACAAAACAAAACTCTCAGTTACAAATATTTAATGAATTATCTTGTTTTAAAATAAGTATTCTCAAGCAACATGTATGTGTTCTTTCCATTAAATGATGGCACACTGATTTTCAGTAACAAAATGAATTAGTCATGATCCATATCTTAATGGGCAACAACAGAAGAACGGTAACTGCGATCGCCCATTTTTGGATAGCCATCTTGGCCGCTGGATTCAGTCTGGTTCCATGAAGGAAAAATGTATTCAAGTTTTGTACATATCTATACTTTTAAGATAAATTGATTAAGACATGTCTATAAATGTAAGGTTAAAGATTCAAACCAAAAAACATTGTAATTAAAAAAAGTATTCATGATCTGCCATCCTCAATATAATCCTGTGATGTTGCTCTCCTCACATTGACAAGACATGTATGCCATGCATGTGGTTTTATGCACAGTAGTCATTAGAAACTAGTAGAGTCTTCTGTTGTGACACAAAGAAGACCTATCCTATTTCACTTGTCTACCTCTCCCAAAGCTAGATCGTATTTTCAAATCTACCTCTCCTCGCAAAATAAATACTGTTTTAGTTTTCTACCTCTTCCTCAAATACCTCCAATATGTTCTACCTCTTCCTAACCTAAGCTTATTATCGTAAAGGCTCTAGAAACCTCCTGCCCCCAAAATGACTGACCCTGAAAATGAACCACAGTTGCCCAGTTTACATTATGTTAGCCTGAAGCACCCAACACACTTTGACTGGACTACTGATAATGTTGAGACCACTCAATTCATCAAGGATGCCCACTATCTTTTTGTCCCAGATCTATTGCTGAACAGTTGCCACTCTCGTGGGTGAGACACCATGCAGCTGCCCATCTTATCAAGGGCATGTACTGCTAACAACAGATCATTATGTCTCGCCATTGACTGTGCCCAGAAGTGGGTCTCCACAATGGCCTGGATTTAATACAACTCTACCTGCCTTAACTTCCCTGGTTACTTGGAAGAACATTTAATTCCAGAAGGTACTTGGATTTTATTCAAAATGTAGTGACTTATTCATAACATGTTTAGATTCAAGAACATTTTATTTTTAGAACACACATTCTCAGGAAGCAACTCAAGATTCTGCAACTCTGCAACTCATGCCCACCGCAGTTACACCTAAACAAGAATGGCTTTCCCTTCTGGATTGAACAGGACATGATTTTACCCCCTCACAAAGCTTAGTCTAATTAAATATCCAGCAGCCTTCAGGCAAGACACTACATTCCTGCTTTCTGGACAATCAATCGCCTGATTTGTTAAGCTGATTGTCTGCCTCTAAATTACCCAAATCCTAACGTCATGAAGGAATAACATTACCCTTTGGATGGAGAGAGTCCTGTAGCTCCATGTACACTGAACAACAGTCAGGTCTATTATGTGCTGTCATACATTTAATTACAAACCGTGTATGGATAAGTGCCAGCATCAGCTGGTCTATTCTGTATCTCAGGTCCTCGTGTATGCATACATCTCAGTCTTCCCCCCCTTTTCCATCATATATACAAAAATATACATCCACATGGGATGGTCGGATGCCTCCATATTTTCCACACACCTTTTTCTTACAGACATTTTTTCAGACAAATTTGGCATCGTGTGCATCTTCCTACAAATGAAATTCTTTGACAACTTTATTTTTTATGGATGATACTTTGTTTTTAATTTTTGCAAATAGATGGCCCATTCCATCCCCTCTCACCCCCCCCCCCTTAATTTCCCTCACGGCAACCCCTTTTCTTTTTTTTTGTTTTATTTCTTTTTCTACATGAGCGAATTTGAAGTTTGATCTGCACGTGAACAAGAGTAAGAATTTTAGGAGAGACATTTGATTTACGATTTCAGTGAGTATGTGAATACAAATATAAAGGTATGCTGTGCAAAGCACAACTTAATGCAAACGCAACCCTGCACCACTAACAAAAAGAGAGCCCCATTGACCAAAGTACAAACACAGAAAACACCTGGGTCATACTGGTGTGCAGAGGCGTTGCTGGGGGCAGTCCTCAGGGCTATAACCCCAGGTCTTTTGGTTGTAGCCCCAGGTAGAAGCTCAGGGGCTACAAACAAAAGGCTAGCAGATCTTGTTTTTCCAGACCTAGCAACGCCCCTGCTGGTGTACAAGTAAATTGCATGTGGTGGTATCTGCACAGGTGTCATACCTTCAACGTAGATCATGTGAAGATGTTCAGTATTTCTTGCACGTGCAAGCTATGCCGAGCATCGCGTGCATGCACGCTAAATGTGGGCAGAATCGCCACCCCGTTAAGCGCAATTGCTTCAATATTCGATGCTGATGATACAATCATTAATCTTGCGTTATTGTCTCTGCCTTGCCACAGCAAGGCAGGCACAGCACACTGCGAGGATTCATTGCCCACAGGCATGGACAATGTCCTATTTCATTAATGAACATGAGCAGGGGTTAATGAAATCTCAATGTTAACAGCGATCGCAAGTGACGTTCGGCTGAGAGATGTGACTGCGGGTTGTGCGGAAGGATACAGCACAAGGTTAAATGGAGGACTTACTTTTATGATCGGAGGGCGATTTTGTGTCTGAGCTGTCACGTTCTATCACAGTCGTGTGGCGTCCGTATACTCTGTGCATGTGTTTCAATTAAAATGGACGGGGGCTCGCGTTGTACACTCTGCCCCATGCCCACCTCTTTCCTGTCTGTCTTCTGAAAAACCCTCAGCACCCTCACATCCAGTTGCCCCCATAGTCCATGAGCTCCTAACAAATTACTTCATGACAGTCACCAGCAGAGTGTTGTGATGCCCCCCTTCAGAGGCATTAATACTGGGCCTGATTTACAAAAGCGTTTTTCAATGGGAAAAACTCCTTTGAAAAACTCTGTGAATTAGGCCTTCTATGCTTCTCGCTGTCACTATATCATTGCATCCTATCACTTGCCCCATTGTGGTTCAGTTCTCTGTTGCTTCAGAGCCAGGTGTGTGCCCCTGCAACACTGTAAGCCTAATACATACATGTATGTATCAATATGTATATGTGCACACAAATACAGCAGCAGGATAACCCCCCCCCCCCCCCCCCGGCATTCAAAGGGCACATGATTGGAAGATACAAGAAATGTGCTCTCAGATGCCTCTGTCCCCAGGACTCTAACCTCTGCAGTTCCCTCCTAGATATAGTTGCTTCCAGGTCTGATTTCTTTATATTCAGTCGAGTTCTTAAGTCTCCCCTTTGCCCTAGGCAATTAAAACCCTAAAGACTGGTCTACCATAAACACAGCTACATGGCATGACAATGTTCCCCCTCTGCTTCCTGCAAGTCAGATTTCAAAGCCTAGCTCCACTTGGCTACGCCTAGCAAATGGTAGTACTCTGGGGCATGGATGACATACATCGCAACTGTGCGAGACAAGCCCAGTTGACCGCCAGCTTGACCCGGCTGACGGACAATCACTTTTGAACTGAAGTTTGCACTGACTTACCCTTAAAAAAACTTAATTTAACTAAGTGACCATTGCAGGTGCGACGTCTGCACTGACTGACAAGTGCAAGAAACACATTCACTTTTTAGTCCGCACAAATAGTCATGCTATATTGCCCATGTCAATCGCAAAATTGACCATCATCGGTGCAATTTATGGATTCCGGCCCCCGATATTCATTCCACCTTAGGGTCTCATCTTCACTTTCCTCACCCAGCTGTTTTTTGATTCTGGCGGTCAGGCTTAAGCTTCTGGGCTGTCAAGTGGCACACTGCTCAAACACTGTTGACACTTCACCAGATTTCTCTGTCCCTCCCCTGCTAGTGCTGAGGCTGCCAGAAGATGGTGTGCAGAGCAACCCCTATATAAATAAAAACACATTAAAACAAACTTTATATTAAAGACATTCCACATTTCCCAAGCGGCCTCTCTGCTCTAGTTCCGAAAACCCCCAAAGACCTGCCTATTGAACTCTGCTTGCTTATCATTCATTTCTTGACCTGACCTTTGACTTCCTCTTCTACTCTCCATTTCCTCTTCCTCTGCTCCTGGGTTGTAGCTTCTTGATTGTTTTGAGGCTATTAGCAACGTATTTTGCTGGGTGTACGCGAAAAGAAATAAAGATAAAGGGCCTGATACAGATTGTGGCGAATTGAAAATCTGCTATTCTTCTGCCTGTACAAACGACGCCATTTTAAGTTTGCTCTGGAGTGGTTTTACACCAGGAATCCACTGGTGGAAAGTCAGTTTAAAATCAACCTGGTCCAAATTGCCATGCATAGCTCCATCGCATGTTCCGCCAGGTTCCTTCCGGTGGTTACCCGGTGCAAAGCTGATGCAGTGCAAACGTCAAGCAGCGTAATTTCCGCTGGCGGAATCCGGCAGATGTTACATCTCTAAATCAGGCCCAATGTGCAGTTTCAAGAATGGGAAAGTTGGTGCTATTTTGGCTACTGTGGCACCTGCACTGATTGAGAATTCTCCTACGAGTCAATTTCCCAGTGGTCAAAATGTATATGATATGATAGATTATTTATAACGCGCTTATTACCTACAGGTTTCTAAGCACGTCCCTGAGGATCAAACCTGTGTTGCTCCGTGTCACTTCTGCGGCGAGCACATTGCCCCTGAGCTATCCTCCCTATAAAGGATTTGAATATTGAATATGTCTTACCAATAATGAAAACAATATTCTGTTTTTTGTGTTTTTGAATAAGGCTTATGCGATTCACTTTACCATGTGCGAGACATGGGAAGTTTAAGTGAAACCTATCTCAGAGAATAAACCAAAGGTGCTGAATGCTGGGGGCCTTTTAACCCCCTACCATAAGAGGCCCTTTTGGCATTCATCAATGTCTATGGTCAAATACCCCATGAGTTCCTTGCACTGTGTGGAGCCTGCGCAGACTTTGGACCTTGACTGTAGCACATGGTCTGAATGCAGAAGCATTCGGCAGGACTGCCTGCCCAAAGCAGTCACTTTATATTCATGGCACAGTAAAACCGCTTCCGTTAATGGACACATCAAAAGGATTTATATTAGATCACAGAAACATATAAACGATGTTTAACGATGAATTAAAAGAAAACGCAGCACACTAACATATATTCAGAGCAAGTCCAAACAGTAGCATTGCAGATTTCCTCACTGAGAAAAGTTGTTTGGGGTAAAATGTCCACATGGTGAAAATATGCTCTCCAGAAGCCACCATGATTATATTGCAATGTGGACAGAGAGCAGATGGTCATTCATATCTCTTTTCCATGGTACATTTATATAGGTTTGATAAGGAATTAATTAACTCACATTAAATAATGCAGGCTTAACTTGTCTGGCCCCACTTTCTGGAAGCCCTCTGAGCCTACAGACACGAGGTTCGCACCTGTGGTAACCCAGGGTGTGGAGGTCTGCATGCATGAGGCCTGCTGAACATACATCACTACGAGCATTATACACCTGGTTTTAGAGACACTTCGGAGCATACCTTTGGTATTTATGTGTCATCGGTGCATCTTGGAAAGTAGAAGTCATGTATGTGGCACGCCAACGATGCATGGCCATCTTTGAGAAATACGCCACCTACTGGTTGCTATCCGGCTAAGCAGTGCCAACCTATTCTTGAAAAGTCCCCATCCACTTCCTCAGAAGCAAATTCAGTGCTGCAAATGTGTGATCAATTTGCAATGCCCAGTGATCACGAACAGCACTGCAAAATGGAGCATGAACAGGCAAGACTGTTGGCTCCTGCCCAAGAAATGAATGAGACCCAGGTTGCACAGCTCCATCCAGCCTGACCTCCTGAAAGGCTACTGCTGAGGTAGCCCACTTCCTTACACAAAATTGACAGCAAGATTGTGACAACCTTCTTCACTAGTTTCCTTTAAAGTCAAACTTCCAAAGCAGGCTGCCAGGAGGTCAACATCCAATCAGGGCATCTTTAGGAGTATCCGCGGAGAGGGTTGCTAAGAGCAGCTCGGGCGGATGTTTCTGAATCGGAGAAGATGGCCATCATAACCACTGAATCAAAGTAACCAAAGGGCAACGCTTGGAATTGCATGTGATGTCATTCTTCCCAAATGTGATCTGGATTCGGTCGTGCACATGATGTGATATGATAGGTTATTTATAACATGCCACAGGACATCTCGTATGACGATAAAGTAAGGATGAATACATCTGGATGCATTTCCAATGTGTTGTGCAGAATGGCTGCATTCTATAGAGAACCCCATTTATTAAAAAAGTAGCTTCACTGGGAACACTGTCTTAATTTATGATGTATTAGCAACTGCCTCGTGCTGGCCATACCCATACTGGCTTATGGGGCATAAACTACTTTCCCAATTTTTTTTTTTATTATTTTTTTTTACCACCATTTCCATCTTCCTGTGCACTTACCTTGTGACCCTAGGCTCAGTTCTCCACTGCTTTATGAATATATTGAAATGCATTCCATTTTGCCTTATGTGCCCTCCCTTCAGTATCACCTTGTCTCATTGCCAGTTTTAATTTGCCTGCCTTCGCTTCCCACATTTGCTACCATTCAGAATGGTCACTGCCTTCCCCTTTGCTGCTCCCTTCCCAGCTGTCATCCGTGTTCCGCGCTCTTTTGCCTCTCACTCCTGCACTGCACAACAGCTCCTGTGTTGATGTCTTTATGTTGCCGACATCACATCTTTCCCTAGCTCATAGAACACCTTAGCACACAGATGGCATGCTTCCATTCCTCCTCACTCCAGCTTCATTGATCTGATGATGTAGTCTTTCTTCTATTTATTTCCTTATAAGGCATCCTCCTCCTGCATGTGACAAATTCTCCACAATATTTTCATATTTTTCACTCGGTTCATTTACCTTCTCCAGCATTCGGGGCGACAAAGGCCATGGTGGCCTGGAGGTAGATCATATCAGTTGTTAACATGTTGCCAGTCCCACATCCCCCCAGGTCATTATGGCCACATTTAAATACCTAAACCGATTCCCAGAAACTTTCAAATCCTCTCATTTAAAACCACTTCTCAAAAAACCACAGCCTCGACCCACTCACTCCATCATGCTACCGCCCAATTTCCAAAACCTGCTTCATTGCCAAACTAATTGATTGCATGACATACAAGCAACTTGGACTTTTTACAGAAGCAATAGGCTTTTTGACCCAGCCCAATCGGAGTTTCACACCCTGTGTGGAATGGAGTTGTCTCTGTTCTCCATCTGGGATGACCTAAAAAGAACTACAGACTCAGAAGGGTGTGCCACACTCATACTCCTGGATCTATGTGCTGCCTTTGATACAATTGACCAAACAATACGGAGGAACCACCTTCTCACTTTATGCATAAAAGACTCCTCCTTTAATTGGAACACCTTCTTTATTTCCAATCACTCACAAATCTCTTCTCCCCCTTTCTCCTGAGCCCCACACACACAGTCAAAAAAGGGGTGCCTGAAGGAGCCTCCCTTTCACCTCTCCTTTTCAACCTCCACCTCAGCCCACTACCAGCACTGATCTGCTCATACAACCTTAGCTGCAACAGCTCCGCAGACATTATGCTACTCATTAAGCCTCCTAACCTCACGACCTTGCCTCGTGTCTCTCTGATTGTCCTATGGTAATCACTTTCAATTTATAATGCAGAGTGTGCACAGATTCATTCTATATTTCATTCTCACAAACTGTTGATGAACAGAGTCCTCAAATGTTGAAGCATGGTAATAACAACAAATGTTATTATACAGAGTCTTCAAAAGTTGAACAATATTCACAAAGAATGTATAGCCACAGTCAACATGTGTTTCGACCACCGGTCCTTGTCAAGGCTAACTAACACATGGCACAACACCCAAATCTGTCTCATGATTCACAGTGAAAATAGTAAAACATACATATCATAATTACATCATTACGGTTGGTAGAGGATTAAGCAGCACACAAATACAGACAAGAGATGTTTTTTTTTTCTCCAAAATGAAGCACACAGTAATGTCATAGAAAACGAGCAAAGTACACAATTAAATAAAATAAAATAGCATTCTGCATATCTCTGCAGTGCTCAGTCTACAATAGTTCATGATGCACCAATTCTACCCACATAGCTGTGTTTCATGCATCCCATTGTGTGGGCCTCAAACACCTTGCACCGCATGTGAACTTCTCCATAACAATACTTATAGTTTAAGAGAAGCTGTGCATCCGCACTGTCTAGTAATATGCACAGCAGGTTCCAGCGAAAGGCGCCATTAGTAATGGTGTTGGTCACTTGATAGGGTTGACTCATTCCTCATTGGCCTCAGTGCACATTGAGTGATAGTTTAAGTATCATGCTTCTACAATGAGTGTTATTGATATACATAGTTCCTGTTGGCTGTGGCTATACATTGTCTGAGAATATTGTCCAACTTGTGAGGACTTTGTAATAACATTTGTGGTTACCCTGAAGTGGTTACCATTGTTAAACATTTGAGGGCTCTGTGCATCAACAGGTTGTGAGAATTAATTATAGAACGAATCTGTTCAGACTCTGCATTATAAATTGAAAGTGATTACAATAGGACAAGCGCAGTCAAATAGGGTACACGTATATTACTCTTTGACTTTTATAATGCTGGGGAATAGCCTCATTGTGCCTTTCACAGCAGCTCTCCAGTATCTAATTATTCTCAATTCAATATTCTAAACTAGTTCCTAGCACACTCTGACCATATCCGGGATAGCCCCACAGTGTTTATCCCACTGAACTGTATCACTGCCCATGGAAATACTGTCCAAACACATGCACAAATGATCATGGGGACAGTGTTACACATGATTTTAAACTGAGATAATGTGCCCAATTCCTTTTCCTTACCACCTGCCATCCACCTATTTTGGACAGCGTCAATGCAGGTTAGCCACTGGGAAAATATCGCTATTGGTAGGTTAATCTCAGACTAAGAGAAGTTTAGGTGCCTGATACTGGGTTATACTGTGCAAGTACATGGTCTTTTTGATTATTTTTTTTGAAGGAACTATTGGTAACTGCTATAGGAGCCTGCGTTCTTGCTAACAGGAATAAGATTATCATACTAGCACAGAAAGATGTATCTGATTGTGGTTGTATATGGTGCAAACCTAGCTAGGAAGCAACAGAGCATTGTACATGTCATTGATAGTAACATAGGAAGTAAGTTACAGTACGTGGCTTGGGATGTTCCGGCCATGTGGGAGGGATGTGATCCGGGAACGCAAGGGGCCTACTGTTCTTTGCTTTAAGAGATACAATCAGAAGCCCTGTTTCACCTAAACGAATCCCTACATTACTTCAAAGAAGTGGATGTGTGCACATCATCAGCAGCTCGTTGTGCGCGGAATGCAAGCATCATTACGCATTTGCAATCCAAGTTCATTGCGTGCATTAATAACGCAGCACATGGTAATCATCCTCAGTTTCCGCCGCCGCGCGGCCGACGCGTTCGCGTACAGTAAACAACGTATCAATTCAGCGCGCGAGCATTGCTCGAACAAATGAATAGTGATTGAACGGAAGAAAAGAACCACTATTTAAGCACATGTACAGAATGGGGGGGTGAGGGAAATCATTCTCCGTCTAATGAGCCCATCTGCTAATGAGATCAACGGCAAACAAAGAGAGTGTAGAAAGGAAAGAAGGAAGCGGAGATTGAGGCACAATGTCACAGATGATTATATTATGCTTTCAGTCTTATTAGTCACTGCGAGTGCATTAAGTACATTAGTTCCAGCTTTCAACACGATGGGCTCAATACGCCTTGCTCAGAGGGAGGATTAGAATATTATGAGAGGCTGAGATTGTGAGTGCTCTTAGAATTCACAAGGTATATTGCTTCTTTGTTAATGACTTTAGAGTTCAAAGGTACCACGTTTGGAAAGAGGGGTTCTAATTATGTTCTTCTGTGGAATACATACCGACAGTGCAGCAGAGGGGATGAAAAGAAAAACAAATACATACAAAAAACCGTAAGATTACATCTGAGAGGAGGGGAGTGCAGCGACCAGGGCGGGGTTAGAGGTGGAGTTATTTGAGTCAAGTGTAAGAACACACAGAGAAAAACAAGCATTTGCAATGCAACAGTGTTGGCTTTTGTGTAGGCATTTGCCAGGCACAGCCTTAATGGTACTAACTTGCCATTAATAGTAGCAGCTGCAAAATGATGCCTTGGCAAATAATAACAGTGCCTGGCATATGGCTAACTAATACCCATGCACGAGCCAAAACTTAACTTTTCCAATTCTTGTGTTAAACAAGTCTTCAGTAAACGACAAGCATGCCGCTTATAAATGAAGAAGCTGACAGCAGACTTGATTAAGACATTTTCATTACAGCACTAGCATTGTGTTTACAACTCTGATAAAGCCCTTAAGACGATTGCTTTAAAAAAAAACACTGGCAAGCACTTTCAGCAGAATGTTTGATGTTACAGCTTGATCATTGAAGCTCAAAGAGATCCCTGGACAATATGTTTTAGTGATGAGGAGCAGGATGTTGGCTGGAAGGGACACATTGGGCCTCATTCCGAGATTGGAGACATTCATGGCGCAAATGATTGGAGGTAGTCATGGTGCTATTTGCGCCATGACTGCCTCCAATAACGGTACCGGCACCGGTCTCGTTCAATTGGGACTTACCGGTGTAGTCCGACCTTTGCGGGACCGGTAAGTCCCCATTGAAAAAAACATTCCCCATTCCCAATTTAGCCCCCATAGGGCTCAATGGGAATGGGGAAGTAGCTCATAACGGTACCGCAATTTGCGGTACCGTTATTGGCTCTGATTTCCCTTAACGGGTCCCAGACCAGGCGTTAAAGGAGGGCCTCGCTAAGGGAACTCGTAGTAGGGCGGTAAGGGATTACCGGCACCGGTCTCCGGTGCCCGGTATCCCTTACCGCCCTACTCGTAATGAGGCCTATTGTTTAGCATGGCCATGGGCAGTAAATGGGTGGGTTAATAACCTAACACACCGAGCGCTTTGTGTCCATCCTCATATGCCGTCTCTGTTTAGCTGCACTCCCATGCAATACTTTCAGTGTACAGCCAAAACTAAAAAGGCACTGTGGTCAATAGGGATGCCTGGAAGTGTGCACAGATTCCCTTCAATATCATTTCAGTTTACAATAATCTGATCCAAGTTTAACTTTACTATTAAGTCTAAAAGAAGCAGAGTGCATTACCATCCCCGGAAAGAAGAACTTAGTGCCGGTTTATGGCATTCTTTGCATGGTTCAATGAGACTTTGCTCTGCTAAAAAGTGGCTTTGCACTGCTGACACAAACCCTGATTCATGGAAGTGTGCAAAATGTATGTTTGCAGTGCAAAGTCAGTGCACAGTCGTTGGGCCTGATTCATGGATTTTTTTGCAAGGTGCAAAGTGGCTTTTCACTGGTGAAAAGTGACTTTGCACCGCACAGATACACTTTGCACTGCTCCATAAATCCAGGTGGAGCAGCGCAAAGTGTATTTTTGCAGTCTGATATGACTTTTCACAGCAAAAATACACTTTACTCTGTTCTTTAAATCGGGGTGTGTTTGTTAGCAGTGCAAAGTCAACTGTTCCTCAAATCAAGATGTGTATTGGCAGTGCAGTCACTTTCCATGAGTGAAAATTCACTGTGCACCGTGAAAAAAAATCTATGAAGCAGGTCCATTGTGTACTGCAAAAATAACTTTGTACTGACTTTGCACTGAATTTGCACATCAAACATACACTTTGCACAGTTCCATGAATCAGGCTTTGTGTCGGCAGTGCAAAGTCACTTTTCAGCAGTGGAAAGCCACTTTGAACTGTACAGAAAGTTCCATGAATCGGACCCTTATTTAACACAGTTGGCAGCAATATGCACCCCTCTGATTTCTAATCCCCCATCATACGCTCCTGTTAAAGGGCAGTAATCACCCACTCAATGCTTTGCCTGCAGCCACCTCGCATTAATCGCACTTTAACGCCTATGAAGTAAAATAGCGACAGGCCACTGCAGAGCCTTCCTTTGCTGGGAAGTTTGTCCCTGAGCGCAAAAAACAGCGGGTCACTGTGGGTTCAGTGTGTGTCAGGTCCGGCATCGGCTCCTCATTTCCCTGGATTCGGAATCCAAGGAGACCATTTTAGTTGTTTTTCAAAACGTATTAAATTCGCCTACATTCCAGCACTGGTGACACTTCGTCCTGTGTACTATTACATGCAGGTCCAGCATGACACCCTAAGAAGGGCACCCTAAAGAGCCTGCGGGGGATCTTTTTAACATGTAACTCAATGCTTTGGTTTAAATGTGCATTTTGCTATTCCATAACAAGCACATGTATATCTCCGAGACATGTTCCATTAAACGAATCAGAATCTTCCTGATGGATACATATGTCCTTCTTTCTGCTATGCCATGCTGTGTGCAGCATCCAAATGCCACAGGGGACCGTCCTGGCATTGCTCGGGCTGGCCGGGCCAATCTGCCTTGACATTTCCTCGCCTCTACTGAGACGAAATGCTCACCTTATCTCACAACCATGAATCTGTTATCATTTAATGATTGCTCGCCTGCGTCTGCCCCAAGCCTAATTGGTTTCCCTTACTGATTTTGGCCTCACCAATCCTCGAAGTTAACTTCAATATTACATTTTTATCAGACACATGGCTTCTTATTAACGCTTCTTGGGAAGGATGTTAACAGTTTCAAAATCCAAGCAGCAGTCTACGAATGGGAGAATTTGCCCGTATAAGATTCTGTTCTGGGACATGATGTTTTATAATGTTCCAACACATGCTTCTAGAGGCAGAATTGCCTAAAGAGTAGAGGTATTGTAGGTCCTAATTAGACTTTCTAATTGGAAGTCTTTCCAATATATAATCTCTCATTATCCTGAATGGAAATGATCAAAAGGCAACGTTGTTCAATGGATAACATTGATCGGCAGATTAAAAGACTTGCTGCTAGAACACGTCCATCGGTCAGGTGTTTGCAGGGACGTATATGGAAATAGGCGGTTAAGTGAAATTATTTGTTCGGGTCTTTTATATCTGAGCACAAACTCTACTTGAAGAAATCAAATGACCACATTCAATATGCTGTGCAGTTTCCAAACTATTTAGAACTCATGGTTTAGACTAATTACAAAATGAGCCCACTTTTGGTATCCTCCATTAATGAAGGGAACAAGTCAAACTCCTCGCTGGACGCACACCCCTTAGTGAAATCCCTGAAATGCAAATGCATTTCTGACATAGGATCTTCTTTGATAAACATGACAGTGTTCCAAGGCACATGGTGTATGATATTGTACCAAGAAGGATTCATTACAATTCTGATTTTTAAATGATATGTACCAGCACAAGAGTAATGGCAGAAATATTTGCTTCATTGGCAGAATATAACTGGACATATCCACACACTAAAGGGCTAGTACGGTGGATATCTCATTGGCACCGTGTTTGTCTTAGAAGCAACACAGCACAGTGCATCAAAGGTTTGAAACCCAATATGGTGCTGAGTGGCTGGTCTCTGGCATTCGGCGTGATATAAAAGTGAAATTAATTAATTAGGTTTAAGCATTAAGTAAACCCCACACGTGTATTGCTAGTCATGCTACGAACCACGTATCTACCTTATAACTGGGTTAACTCACTGCTACCTTTATAGCTGGCACACAGATAGATTGACTTGATCACATGCATATATTCGGCCATTACAATTGCACAGTTGACTCACTGTGTTGCCGGCTATCTTGCACATATCATATGATATGGCAAGTCATTTATAAGCACCTGTACACAAGTGTTTCTTGGTGTGACAAGACACGGAGGGGGAAACAAAAGATGGACAGAACAACAATCTTACTAGGTCGTGTGTCATTCCGATTGTACAAGTGCAGGGAAGAGCGAGGGGAGAAGTGCCAAGGGGGGAAGGGAGAAGTGCAGGAAACTCAATAGGTGCAGCCAGGGGGTGGTTCATAAGTGCAGAGAGAAGGTATTGTAGGGTTGCAGATACAGACCCTAAGTGCTGGGGGAGCTAGGAGGCAGTCCAAGGGTATCTGGACATGCAGGAGCATGGGCCCTTGTACAGAGGGTGGCCAGGTGACCAGTGCATGCAGCAGCCAGGGACTTCAGCTGGGGAGAGGAAGAGAGAAAGCGGAAGTGAAAAGACAGGTCTGGAGTTGCTTTCGTAACCATAGGTGGTTGTGCTCACATTTGAGAGAGGCAGGGAGGCTGTTCCAGAGGGAGGCCTCAGCCAAGGAGAGAGATCTGCCCACCATTCTCTGCTTGGAGAAGAGTCTGACCTTCCGAGAGTTAGAGGCGGATGAGCGGAGAGCTTGGGAAAGAAAATGTTTAGGATGAGAAAGTTGGAGGTAGTGAGGCCTCAGGCTCCAGAAAGCCTTGTGGAACATTCAAAGGGTCTTGAACGTGATCCTTGTAGCCACAGAGAGCCAGGGAAGAGAGTTCAGAGCTGGAGAGATACAAACCCTGGGCTTGATGCCAAGGAAAAGTCTCACAGTCCTTTTTCTGGATAAGTTGTAAAGGTCGAAGAGAAGAGACAGGCAGATTTAGAAAGAGGCTGCTGCAGTAGTCCAGCCTAGAGAGGACCAGGGCTCTGGAGACAGTGAGTTTCTGGGGGAAGGAGAGAAAAGGAAGAATACCCCTGAGGAGGTGTCGCTGATAATGTGACTTCTTCGAGACGTCAGAGATGTGAGGAGAGAAGGAGAGGGTGGAGTAGAAGATAACACCAAGGTTCTAAGCCTTTCAGCAAGGAGCAGGAAGAAGGCCCAGAGTGGGTGGCCAGAGAGAGAGAGGAAGGGAGGGAACAGGTATCTCGATGAAGAGGATCCCAGTCTTACTGGCATTAAGGCAAATGTTAGATTAACTTGATTGCAACTGTACATGTGTCCATAACAACTAACTAACTTAATACTGATACTTGAACACCTAGCACCCTGCCATATATGATCATTTGTACTTCCATGCATGCTCAATACATTACACATGTGTGTTGTATTGATTTGCTCATAATAACTGTATGATACATTGACTCAATTTGCACCTTCATAACTACTGCATAGCTCTGTTGTGTGCCTGCATCCCTAACATTTAGCAAGATTGACTTGGTGTATGTGTCCCTCCACAATAACTGCAGATGTATTAATACTGCCTATATACCTATTACATAACTTGTTTACTTTTAAGTTCTGACTACCTGCCCAAACACATACAAGCTTTGATACCAACCATCTGTAGACTCATTGTCCTATCCCCATAATAACTACATAGCTTGTGGTATTTGTCTAAACCCCCAGAGCAGAACTAGTTGGTCCATATATGTCGGCCTGAACAAGTTGCACCATGCTAGCACATCACACCCATTAACTCTCTTTCCTCACCTGCCATAACTAATCATATCTCACCAAAACTAGGCCCTCTCACCTTTGAGTATCAGACACAAGCAATTCTTCATAAATCTCAGAATCTTAATTATTCTAGCCCAGGAGTCTGCAATCTGTATCTCTCCATATGTGATGTACTGCAGCTCCCATCAGCTCTTTACAGCATAGTCAATGAACAGGGATCACAGGAATTGTAGTCAGAAACATCTCGAGAGCGATAGGTTGCTCAAGCCATGCCACAGTCAAATACAGTGCTTCACCATAGCAACCCTTAATGTAAGCTTGTTTTTTACAATACCCTAGAACACTCTGAGAACAGTTATACACTCTTCCAGCTAACCAGCGTCATAGGTGGGGGGGGAGGGGGTTAAAAATCATTAAGTGAACCAACCACATACACAGGCCTGGAGAAAATCAAAAAGGTAAATAGCCCATTTTCCATCTCTCCCTACCATAGCAACCACATTAACTACAGGATGAAAACGCGTTAATAAGATGTGCAGAAACCACAAAGACAGCAGAATCAGAAATTAAGAAAGAACAAGGAGAGAGCCCTCACTACCAGCTCCGATTAGCCTTCTAGAGACTCTGCAGGATTTCCAAGATGGCACCCTGCAAGACCATTGACAGTTGTTGTCTCCTTTTACCTCCTGAATCACCCAGATCAACCACATTCCTATGACACAACATCTTTCTGAGAAACAGGAATGACCGATGACCCAACAACGTTGACAACAAAGACCCCGACGGCAATCCAGCAACCATAAGACTTTACCCTCAAGAAACATTGCCTGTTACCCCATTCATCACAAGACACCTTGCAACATCCACCACAACCACTCTGCAGCAACGGATAAACTGTCATACCTCAAGAAGAGCCTGCTAAGCCTCTTTGAAGCTGAGAGTGTTAACGTGTAGCCCTGGGAAATAACCACAAGCTCTTTGAACAACCCAACAACACCGGTCCAAGCAAATGAACTGGCCCTGGAATGACGGGCACAAGATGCCTCCTGATCAATGCATGTTCTGTCTCCAAGCACTCCTCAGAAATTTTGGATCTTCTCTCCAAAGTACAGACTGACTTACTCTTCATCACAAAAACTTGGTGCTTCATTTATCAATCCCCTGTTATACGCAAAGGTATTCCATCAGGCTTCACAATCATCTGTCCTAATCACTACAATAGGAGAAGAGGTGGCATAGTTGTGGTGCACTGACTCCTTCACACACATAAAACCCTCCATTGGAATCATCCCAGACTATTAATAGCTTGCTCCGGCCTGCTCCATCTCTGCCACAGTTGCACTAATCTTCATCTTAATCTAAAGACCATCCTCCTACAGTCCATAGTTTTCTGACAAACTTGCTGATACCACAGCAATCCTGAGATAACCAACTACTAACAATACTTGGAGATTTAAACATCTGGCTCAAGAAAGAAGACAACAGTATAACAAAGGCACTTAGAATGAACTTTACTGCATTACAGCTCAAACAGATGGTTAACGGTACCACCGACATTGATGCACACAGTCTGGATTACATTTTCTGAAAACAAACCATAACCACTGTCTGCTCCCCAGTTCACCTCCCCTGTGGAGATCACATATCTATCCGTTTCACAATATTTTCTGAGAAACCATTTCTCCAGTACCTTCAAAAGTACCATCGACCATGACTAGACCATGAAAAGAAAATGATATGATATGATATGATATGGTAATTATAATGCGCCTATAACCAAGTGTTTCAAGGCACAAAAAACGAATCAAGTTCCTGCTAGAAAGGCTAGAAGCAACCACATCTACCAACCCCACAGATGGACCAACAACCACGCTGGATGCAATGCTACACATCATTCACAACTGGATTATTTCCCCATTGGATTGGATTGTCCCTAAGAAACCATTCAAATACTCTCAAAAAAGAAACAAATTAAATGTTTCACCCCCAAACAAAACTTCTTAAAAGAGTGCAATCAGAAACTGGGGAAAATCTTGAGGAAAAACATTCTTCACAATAGACATGTTGCCTATAATCAGCAGTTTACGTCTTTACAGGGCTGAAGTAGTGAAAATAAAGAAGGCACACTTCTCTGAATGCATTGAACGAGAAAGTATAATATCATCATCAAATTATAAAAAATAAAACTGATACCTGCAACACAGATTTTACTCCTACACAGATCGCTGCACTCTTCAATCAAAAGATGCAAGACATCCAGGATCACCTCCACAATAAAGTAAGCTTCCAACCAGATGCCACCAATGAGACTCCAGCAACGCCCCCCCCCACTAGCTCCTTTCTATTCTATTTCCATCTTCTCTCTGCAGAGGACCTAGAAGGTACCACTGACCCACGCAACCCATCAGAACCCCCTGAGGATCCATGCATCCCCAATCTTTTCAAATCCTTCATTTAGCCTCCAGACCTGATGTGTATCTCCCTATCACACCTCAATAACTCCATCAGCACCGGAAGAGTCCCAACTCAGTAGAAATCTATGAACATCAGACCTCTGCTTAACAATCACAGCACTGACCCATACAACCTAACTAGCTATCACCCTTTCTCAAAAAACCCTTTCATCTAGAAACTTCTGAAAAATCCATAAGTGGTCGACTCTGGGATTTAATCCAAACAAACCACAAACAGAATGAGGCCCACCATGAATTTAGACCTTTTAGGAGTGCATAATTGGTTCTGTGATCCACCGTGGCTAAAAGCAATCCAAATGAAAACTCAGAGAGTGTGCTCATCCTGCTAGACATCTTAGCTGCTTTTGACACCATCAGTCGATAAAAGGTACTCCTAAGAGTACTTGAAGGTATTGGTATTAAAGAAACAGCTTAACACTGGATCACTTCCTTCTTCATGGGTAGAACAGATAACACTGTCTTGGACCCTTAATATTCACATCCTCATCAACTTGCTGTGGAATACCACAAGGGTGCACACTCTCACCTTTACTTTTAACCATATACATGATACCCCTAATAGACTTCCTCAGCAGACCTGTTTTCTCCTGCAACAGCTAAGTGAAGAAAGCACACATCATCTGCACATTTTTGAACAACCAATCACCAAAGACATTAAAACTCCCTTGCACAGGTGGGCGAATGTATGACAGCAAAACGATTAAATCTCAGTCCTACCAAAACAGAATGGATGCCCTCTAATCGTACAGATTGTAACTTCACCACAATCCCATGGCCTGATGAGGTTGGTGCATGCCCAATCCCATCGACAACAGAAAGGAATCTTGAAACCAAAATGGGCAACATCATCACTCCTGAGCCGCAGATCAGAGTCATCATCATAAGCTGTTTATCCGACCTGCTCATGCTACACTGCATCTAACCCCACTTAACAATCACCCACAGGGCCATGGCCATACTTTCACTAATATTATTCAAAGCAGACTATGCAGACAGCCTGTGTCTCAAACTCCCAGGCTACATTAAAAAGAAATTTCAGAAAATTCAAAATGCAATGGCAAGACTGCTACTCGGAATGAAGTGATTTGAACATGCTATGTCAGCATTATGTATTTGTCACTAGCTAGCCATCAGGAAAAGGGTTTGCTTAAAAACTTTGTGAATGGCCCATTGTTCATGCCATGGAGGGAACCCTTACTCCTTTAGAAGTACATTTCAACACTTCACTCCCTCCAGAACACTCAATCCAGCAATGTTGCTCTTGTACTAGTCTGCAATTTCTATTAGAAATGTCCAAGAGGAGCCTATTTTTCAGCTCTGGCCATGAAAATCGGGAACATCCTATTCAAACCTCTCCACCTGATTTTCAGGAAAGAGCTCAAGAGTTGGCTCTTCAACAACCAACTTTGAAAGAAAAGAAAGATAATAACATCCAACTAAAATGTGGACTACTTTATTATGCACAATTGTGAAACTGTTTGCACTGTGTGCAACTGTTTGCACTGCCATCTATGGAAAATCTATTTCATTTATGGGTGGATTCTCGGCTGCATGACACTGGTCTGCACCTGAATCTCAGTGAAATATAGAAATCTAGAACTAAGATCAGGAGATGATAACGCCCTCTCCACCTCCACTCTCCCATCCCTCAAATTAATCCTCACTACAAAAACGGTGCATCCTTGCACTTCTAACAGTCTTTCAGGTGACTGACTAGGTTTAGTGTACTTAACATACTCAGACCCTACACATATTCTAGCAACTACCATTCCATCAATGAATGCACTCCACAACCCAGATACTGCCCAGGATGGTACTCTGACTGCTGCATACCAACTACAAACAACATAGTGATTTTCATATCGACACAAAGGTAACTGGTACTTCCAACATGCATTCAGCAACACAACAGACAACAGACTAAAGTTCAAACAAAAGATGTTTATTAACTTAAAGGTCAGGGTGGTAGAAGGCCTAACTTGCCATATGCTAAGGTGGGATGTCCCTACTCAAATGAAACTAAGGAAAGCCGGAGTAAAAGAGTTCAACTTATAGGTCTGTCTGTACCCAAAACCTAGGCTTGTCCTCACAACTAAAGCTAAACAGTGAGTAGGGGTGTCAATTATAAAATAGTGATCAACACAAAGTTCTGAGCTTCTTCCAGCTCATTGCATCCTTTTCAGCTCCCCTTCCCCAAGTTCAAGAAAGTTCCACAAAAGTCTCAGAATTACCTTTCTCAGTTTCCAGGTAATATAGTTCCACACAATCCTCAGGTCTCCCTTCCCCAAGGTAAAAGCACCACAGTTCAAAAGGAAAGGGACTTGTGGCTCTGTCCTCAAGACAATACTTGCAGTTCCTCAAGTCTCAGGGTTCCCTCCTCAATACATTAGCTCAGCCACTTTTACTTGTTTCAGTCTTTCAAAAAGTTTAACACAACTCAAGGTCAGCCTGACCCTCTTTCTGGTTTGCTTCACTAGCTTACTTGCAGTGTTTCTCCTTAGTTTATTTCACAATGTCTTTGTTTCTCACAGTTCAGGGCTCGCTGATCGAGCCACAGTTGTCATACCACCCAGTCCACCTATCAAAGGGCGCACAACCACAATCCCTAGGCTTCTCAGTCCACACAGGTTCTTCTAGACGTGTCCCTGTGCACAGAGTCACGTTCCTTGATTTCTTTTTATTTGCCTCTTTGCTTTATATGCAGTATTTGCATTCCTATGGCCTCTCCTGCTAAGCCTCTTAGCTCTGCCATAAAGTGTCATACACCTTTTGCCAGTCTTTGGGCTTACCTCACTGCATTTACTCGTACAGTTCACTTTGTGGTTATCTTCCTCATGTCCACCTTTCTATGGCACTGTTTCACACTTGCACTCTTTTTCACAATGTTGTTTTCATGTGAGCACTTTCTATTTGGCTGTCCTCTGTTATATACTCTGCCGATAAGGTTTTACTCAATTCCATATTCAAGAAGCTTAATTGCAAGATTTCATTCAGTTTGGTATTCAACAGAAATTCAATATACTTGATTTCAAATGTCCATTCAGTTCAGTATTCAATATGCATTTGAAGTGTTTAATTTCAAGTTTCTGTTCAGTTTGGTATTCAATATGCATTTCATGTGCTTATTTTCAAGTTCCTTTTCAGTTCGGTATTCAATATGCATTTGATATGTTTAATTTCAAGTTTCTATTCAGTTCGGTATTCAATATGCATCGAATATACTTAATTTCAAGTTTCCCTTCAGTTTGGTAATTCATTACCTATTTGCAGTCCACTAAGAACACACCAGCTGTCGAATGCCTCTCCCTGACACTCACCAGTCGTAGGCGTTATTCTTTGGCATCTCCAGCTGCTTCTGTCCTGCTTCGTAGATCGGCGGGTCCTGTTTGCACACAAGAGCCTACCTTGGCCACTATGATTGCTCTGCTGCCTCTGTGTAGATGCAGACAGCTTCCTGCTTCCTCCTACACGTTCAAATCTCCAGCTGCTAATTCCTTGATATAGAGGCTCCCTCCCGTGTGAATGCCCAACAGCGCCAAATCACCTTGGGCTTTAAATGCTTTCTGGGCTGCTGCCCAGCACCCTGGCTCCTCCTTATGTGCCACCACGGATGTCTCCTTTGAAAATGCATCCTCTGCTGGTCACCTCCCCTCTCTGTTTCTCTGTGTGGTGTTCTCTGCCTCTCTCTTTACACCTGAAACCCCTTAACAGATTTCAGGTGTGGACCTACCTTTCATTAAGTTTGCCTGACCATGATTAAGGGGACATGTCTGAATCTCATCATACTCTGCAGGCATCTTCCTTGTCCCAGTACCAGAGTGGTGAAATGAAGGTGTAGTGTTCATTACTCTCTGTCTCCTCTTCCTCATCCCAGTACTTTCAAATGATAAATGTGTGGAAATGAGGGGAGAGGTCTTGCATTAGCACATAAAGGTCAGGGAAGGGTAGAGTTGATCATCTATAGGGAAAGGGGGATACCATGTCTCACCAATGAGTACCCCAATCCCAATCTCTGAGGGCCCTCCAAACAGGTGTTCCTCCCTTGCTTCTTCACCGTCCGGGTCAGGATCCAAAAGAGATGTTTTTTCCCTGGCCTCCTGAGAAGAGGATATAGGGGGTTTAAGAGTGAGGATACCCTTAGGTTTCTCACACCGCCTACAACACTGTTCCCCTCATTCTTAAAGTGCTATATAAGACCACTTTTTTTACATTACATTACATATATTTATAAATGTTTTCACATGGAGCTGGATGCAGCAAACGCATCTAAATGCAGTGGTTTTGAAATATAGAAGGTACACAATTCTCAAACACCCAACCAGAATCTTTACTACTACCAGAAGTCTAACATAAACCAAACTAGAAGCTTTTTTTGAGCAAGTTAATTTTCATTTGTAATTGAATTATATGCCTTGATCACACTTACCCTCGTTCATTGCTGTGCTTTCCAAAAGCCCAATCAGTGACCCACTCCCTCTCATAATCAAATCTTTCATTCTCTTGTCTCTGGGCTGAAAGCAGTCTTCAACTTCATGTTATATCAGGTCTTTAACACGGGCAGCCCTATGTCCAAAACATAAATACAATTATCGAGTTTTCAGCAATCTTCCAACCTCGGGAGCTTCATTTTGCTCTCTGCATTGGTCTTTCAGGGAGGAGCACACACATACACTCTTAAGGCAACAATCCCTCTGAAATCAAGCTGGGAATCAATCAATCTAACTCCAAAACACAGGCTTACAAAGATTCCAACAAACACATATTTCTCTTCTTTCACAATTGACTTTTATTCAGAGGTGGCTGAGTCTTAGCTTATTTACATTGAATCAGAAGTAAAATTATTAAAATAATTGTTCACATATTTTAGAATTAGTGACATCGCTATAGAGCATTCTCTTTAGCAAGGAAATTAAGTTTAGGCCAATCATTATAGAGAGCCACAGTTGAACTACGATTGGTTGTTATGAGCAGAGGGTTCCACCGGAATGGGGAGAGTAGGGAGAAAGAGAGGAAGCAAGAGGAGGAATGGGGAGAGTATGGCACAGTGAGGTCATGTGCAGAGGAGAATAGGAAGGAAAGAGATGATGAGTAAACTGAGATAGAATCAGACAAGTACTGAGGAGCAAGCCTATTGAGAGCTTTGCAGACTAAGAGACTAGGAGAAAGAACTTGAAAAGAGAGCAGTTGTGAATAGAGCGCCAACCAGCATGTCATTGGTAGGTGGAAGTGTGAAATGATCTGGGTAGGTTGTAGAGAGAGCAGGTAGCAAAGTTGAGGACTTTGTTTAGACTGAGGAAGGAGTGGAGAGTTAGACCAAGGACTGAGTAGGCTTGAGCAAATGTTGAGGAGGGTAATGCGAGCAGCAGATGTAGTGGAGGTGATATATTGTTTTACTCGTAGGTCACTATTGAAGAGGACTGGCTTAAAGGAAGGAAAAGAGAAACATATTTGATTTTCATCAGAAAAAATTGTAATAGTGAAAGCCAAAAGATGGGATAAGTCTTCTTACGACACATGTATAGAGGTTTAAAAGCAGAGTTCTAAGGACTGATCCTTGGGGGACGCCAACAGGGAAAGGGTGGGGTCAGAGGTTTGCGAGTTCCAGGAAATTTAAAAGGATAGACCTTCCAGTTAGATGGCGATCCAGGCAAGGACAGATCTGCAAAATAAAAGAAGGAGTAGAGAGGAGTGGTTGGCAGTGTCATAAGAAGCAAAAAGGTCCAAGAGGATGGAAGAGAGTTTGGAGTGGTGTGCATTAGCGGGAAAGTTGGAGGCATGTATGCATGCAATCCCGGTGGAGTGTTTTCTATGGAAGCCAGAATGAAGTGAAACTCCAAGGCCCTTATCCTCAACTTACATAGTTATCCAGTTGAGAACCACCTGCTCAAGGACCTTTGAATAATGAGGAAGGAGAGAAACTGGGGGATACATTTCTGTCATGTTTCGATCAGCAGGTTGTGGGGAAGTTTCCATAGCCATTATTTAGCCTTTAGTTCTAGACAGTGATACTCTTCCAATGGACTTCAAAATGCAGCATTTCCACAAATGTCCCCCAAATGCATGCTCAAACTGTTTGTTGTGAAAACTATGCAAATGTTGATAACTTTTGTGCAGCTGTCCAGTGCTGTTTTTCTGTCCCTATCTGACCATACTTACATCCTACAACTACCAAATTGAGAGCAAAGCATGGCCATGTTGAGTGCCCCTTTCCTTTGCTGGCAGCAGAAGTATAGCAGGACTTTTTCAGGAGTGAGTCTTCATGTGAGAGTTGTCTCACTTGATTGTCCTTAAAACAATGACAATTATAAGACCTTTGCGTGGCTAATAATTATAGAATTGGTCATGGGTGAATATCAACTATGGGCAAATATTTCACAGAGGGGGAAAAAACGAAAAGTATAGGCGGGCACGGCTGATTTTCTTAAATTTCATATAATGACTTGCAGCTTTCCTTGTGCGGTTAGTGGCGAATCCCAAGTAACCCAGTATCTACTGGAAAAACTATAGACAAAAAGTGTGTCTGATGAAAAGACTTTCATCAGACCTTGGGTCGCCTGTAATGTTGTAAATACTACTGAAGTAAATTACACTATTGCATATAATATTGAAGAGAAAATACAATAGTTAGATTTCCATCTAAAAAGATAGACAATAGTCCTTTATAGTTTTGTTTGTAGTTATTTTTAATTCCCAAAGTTCATCTCTAGTTGAGGGAGCAGAATTCCAACATATTGCAAATTTATTTAGGACCCAATAACTGGTCCTTCATCAGGGCGAATTCTGTAATTGGATGAACCTTTGCCACATATGTGATGTGGCCGTGTGTTTCTTCAAATATTCACAACTTGAAGAATGCCTTAATTTCGATCCAGAAATCCAAATTTCAGTATTTGTATTCACATAGCGTCCAAATGCAAATGTGACTGACACTCCTTTTATCAACTGGCTCTTTCCCAGCCATTGCCTTGGGTGGATTTCTCTACAGTGATCTGATCTTGGCTGGATTTCTAGCCAGTGATGTTGGGTGGATTTCTCTGTAGAGATCCTGAATGGATTATTCTGCAGTAACCTCTTGCAGTATTCAGAGCAAACCCACTAAGGATGTTGGGTGATGTGGAGGGTCCCAGACAAATATTTCACAGAGGGGTACAGAGTCACATTTGATAAACGAGTGTGAAGCTCGAGTAGCCTTCTGATTTGAATCTGAACTTGGGGTGGCATCGTGGAAATCATCTGTTCTGGAGGAAAATTAGGGCCCTTTCCTTGAAGATTTCCTAGTTTATCATGGCCTTTGTGTGGGTGGGCAGGAAGCAGGCTTGGGCTGCAGTTGAAAGAGTGGTAAAAACAGGCACCTGTGTGTAGTCGATCCAGCTTTGGTCTTGTACATGAATTGGTGCAGATAGATGTGCGGGTGAGTGTGTGACATCACTGCAGTGAAACATCAGATTCATATTTCACTGCAGTGACATCGGAGTGAGGGGTTATTAGTTTTGGAATTTTGTGTAGTTGTTGAATGTGTGCAATGTAAATAATTTCCAATCAGTTTGTTCACTGCAACTGTCCAATGGGCACCTGTGACCTCTGAATCTGCTCCGTGCCACTTGTAGGACAGGCACTGCAAATCAGGGTACTGATGCAGCAGGACACAGGTACACACTATGCATATGAAAGGAACATTTGTTCAGCAGATTTGCCTTTCAGAGATGGACTTACAGCATCATTGTATCAATGTATGAAAAATCAAAAAAGACAGGACTCCTACACCCTTGCCAAATGGCAAGCCATCACAGGGTTTTCACCACAGGATCCATGCCTAAGCAGAGAATTGGGTATGGGTATTTTTCTGTAGTGAATATCTCCCACTGGTCACATTTAATCTTCAGTTAGCCAGGATATGTAAGACATCTACAGCGAGAACACCGAGAAAATCGATATGACAGAACCAGTCTTAGCTCCACATACACATAAGGCCCTTTAAAAAATAAAATGTTGACACTATAAACATATTGCACATTAACTAAAGTACAGAAATTGAAGAGAATTAACTCTGCTTTACCCAGAAACTAACAAATCCAAAGCTTTTCCTAGTGGTCAATCTTTTTTCACTCACTAGTACCTGTACACAATGTTTTTAAAAATCATAGTATGCAGTAGTATACAAAAGGCAACCAAGCAAATGTATGAGGGATAGGTCATTGTCTAAACACACTACACATTTTTTGAACGGAGATCCCCTTCTCATTCTCCATACTGAGGGCACCTGCCATGTTGGTTCTTGTTGGAGTGAGGGGTGGCACCACAGCCTAACGTTTACACATAATGGCTAAAGCAACTCAGTGGAGAAGGACCTCTGGTAAGAAAGCAGCCCTTGATGGTGTGGCCCACAATTTTTTGCGGTTGGCCCTTTGGTTTGAGAGGAAGCAGTAATAATCTTCTCTTTCTTCTAAAAAGTGAGAAAACGTAAATACAAGTGCATACCCACATAGGTTTTCCTGGCTTAGTTAGTCCTTCCACTTCCGAAGGTGTGGACATATTTCATTCTTACCATTGGTGGTTATCCCCTGATTAAAGCATTAAGGAGGTGCTACCAAAAACAAAAAAAGTTACATTATACCGATAGCTATGGCATCCAAGATTCAATAAAAGGTTATAAATTGTTCCTGAGTTTGGTTGAAAGATCCCAAAAAATTCCAACGATAAATTCCATTTTCCAACTGTCTCTGGATGTACTGAAATTGCTTCTGAGAACACAGCTTCTTCTGATCCAATTGACGATAAAATTGAGACATCAATTTAGAGGAGATATGCTTATTTTACAATATTTATGAACAGATCCTCTATTTACGCCACTCATTCCATTATTCACCATGTTGCTGTTTTCTTCGGGCCTAGGCTGATAGAATGATGATGACAGAGAAGAGGTGCAGTTTCTTTCAGAGATTGTCTACAAAATAAAGAAATCATTGTCATTCGCCATTATTTGGGCTAAAGGCAGTTATTATGCATCATCATGGCATTTGTGGAACAGAAACATATGCTTTTACAATAACAAGTCCAATATCAGAAGCTCTTTTGATCAAGATCTTGAGAACTAAAGAACTGTCTGCTAAGGATAGGAACCAGAATGCACAAAGAAAACCTTGAGCGCTGGTTGCTCACAAACAGATGCCATCTTCTAGACCTCCTGAAGGTCAATTACATTTTCATCCAGGCAGATACTGCATAAGAGTTATTGGTCTGAAATTTGGTAATACTATTGGTAAAGCCTTTGTACACAGTATGCTGTGCTTAAAGGAATACATTTTCAGAGTATACATATATTTTATGTTGTATTTTAACTTAATGTATGTTAATAGAAAAACACATATATAAAGGTTCTTGCTCCTTTTACATGGAGGATCAGTAACCTCAAACAAAATCTCATAGAATCCATTCAAGGTTCAACATAGTACATACAGCCAACTGTTGTATCTGCTTCTCATTGGCTTGGATTCCACTTACGGGTGTTTTGGACTCAAACATAAAAATGTTGAGGGATATCAGAGTAATACAATTTATGTGCAGCTTGATTCAAAGTAGACATGAGATTATAAAATAAAGTAATTTTATGTCAAATAAGGTTTATAACATGTATGAAGAATAGTAATGATGTAATATTACGTATCAAGAAATATTACAATAAATAAATACATAAGACATTCAAAAATATATATGTTGTTAGATAAATAATGCTTTATCAAATGAATTGTATATATTTTTCTTAGTGTATGCAACTTGAAGTATGTTATTAAAGTGGTATCGCTGTATTGGGCCTTTTCTGGAGCTATTTGTATGTTATCATTGTTGAAATATACATTTTATTCGCCTGGAAGAAGAACTTGAAGTCTTGTTGTTGTATGTGTAAGACAACATCTCCACCTAGCCGTGATAACAGGTGAAGTGGGCAGGACGGCTTCGGACAAACATACATCTGGCCTTTTATTATATAGTATGATAATCTGTATCATTCCTCATCTCCCTCCTCCAGTGCAACAATGAAGTCGTGTTACCTATTGCACCAGGTCAATGGGCCCAAAGAAGGCTGCATTCAACAATTCTATGGCACATGGATGTTGTCAGCCTCAAGATCTATGGATGTTGGATAGCTATGCCAGTGAGATTACTCAATTTCCTTCCCTGCTTCACATTAGGAAAACCAAACAATAGTTTGAAATTCCTGCTCTCCTTCATGTAGTCAATGTTCTCCTGCAATAATCTGCATTTCACCTGGAAACTTGTATATTTTATTTGGTGCTGATCCTGGCGAAGAAGTCTTCAGGTGATATTCACCTGGTGTTAGACTTGACAGATGTCAACAATACTGTAATGCAAGTAGTCTTCCTTATAGGGTCACACAAGGCAATCACCATGGGCAGGTGGCTACCTGAGATTACATGGATATCCCATACAGCCCACTCCCTCTCCATCCTATTAACGTGGCATGGGTTGCATCCACAGTGAGTCTACTTACATCACTTTGCAAACAGCAGGAAACCCCCATTCAGCCCCAATGGAGTACATTTTATAATTATATTGAATTAAGTATACATGAAAGGCCATGCAGAATACATGGGGTGAGTTCTAGTGTTGTATTTTATGTTCATGTTTTCACATTGGTGTTCAGTATATTGCTTTTTTTTATTTTTTGGCAGTTTCATTATTTTCCACTTTTGAAACAGGTATGTTAAGCACAGTCTTTAGGAAACCATCAGTGGCTCAATGAAAAATATGTGCGATTGTCTGGCAGTGTAGTGATACCGTGTGGGCTGATTGTGAATTTGAAAACAGCCCATGGGATAGCACATTCAAAGAAAATGGATTGATCACAGATATGTGGATGGCTGTATGGACAATTCTATTTATCAGCAGTTATAGCCAGCAGAGCCTTCAAGACCTCCTGCAGGTATTGGCTTTCCCAGGCATGTACTTGAGCAGTACCGACCCTTGTTTGGAAGGATCTGATTCTGCATAGTTCAAGTGAATTTTTGAACCCCTCTTATGGGAGAGTCTGTCAAATGTAAGGCATTACGAGAATTGTTACTGACCCCTTTTAGAGGGTCTAACACTTGGGAGCAGCGTCTAGATTCCAGTAACCTCTGAAAGTTTAAGAGTAGTTTTCTTATAGGGCTGCGACTGTTACATTTTGATTTTAAGGTCTGTTTCAGTCAGCTCCCTGATATTTTGGAGTACAATGCCCACCAGAACCCCTGATCCTTTCCGGAGAAACAGACTTCCTCTGGGGAGGCTTGCACACAGATCAGGGTGGTCCTGTCTTATCTCCTTTAAAGGAACATTATTTTTGGAACTCCCCACCAGTTTTACAGTGAGGGTCCCAGTGAAGCACATTGTGTGCGTTTGTTTACCCTACTTCAATCCTTAGGTTGGCATAATGGGGCATGCTGCAGAACTCCCTCTCAATATCTGGAGCTCGGGGGGCTCTCTCTGAGTTGTCATGTGTGCACTGCTCTGCCACTGAGTAGCAGCACTGTCAACGTGACCTCCTAGGATCTCACAAGCTTGTGGCCTATACGTTAAAGTGCATGGGAAGGAAGCAACCAAGGCCATACCTGCTTGGAAAGCCTGCTTATTTAAATTGTCTCACACCACCAGCCTCTGGCCGCCACTTTTAATCCATCCACAATTTTTCAATGCAAAGGAAACAGAAGAACCTAGTGGCAACCCCAGATACATTGCGACATGCCTTACAATAAGACATGGGTTTGGGTAGCAGTATGTTTGCAAGGCATCATAGGGTTCAACATTGCCAGGAGCTTGGAGCTTTTTAGATCCTCGTTATAGCCAAGGGAAGCCTGGTTACCTGGTATCCGGCAGCTACCAGAGGCTACTTTTGACTACCCAGGCAAGTTGTGCTATACAAACAAAGCTGTGATTTTTAACAATGAGGGTTTGGGAATGTGTATGAAAAAAAGAATAAAGAACCCACCTAAGGGACACTTAAAGCATATTCCATAATATGTAATAGGAAAACATGTAGTTTGCATCTTGCGCACAGGTTAGATTTGCTGCACGCTATGTACTAGGTCCTAGTTCTGCAGAAGTAGTTCCTGCATAACTGATGATGCCTAATATCCAGGAGCTGTTTTTTGCTCCTGGGAAACATATTCTAATGTCCTCCCCTGCATCAATTACGATGGTAATTTCAGTGTCTAAGTGCTTGCAACATACTCAATGCTTAAGAGGAAAGTATTGAGTGCATTTAATGAGTACATGGCTACTTTCTTTCTTTTTGATTGTTCAGCAGTCAAACCATATGTCAACAAAGAATGTATACAGGCAATTGACCACAAATTGTATATGTATTCCTTTATATAAAAAGCAGATCTAAAAAGTAGATGAATAAACATGGCTAACCCCAGAACATAAATCATGGTACTTTTCTTCATTATAAAAACTGCTATTACTCATCATCAACACAGTAAAGATATAAGGAAGGTCAAGTAATCCATGTACATAGTTTCTTGAGTGACCTGAATGTGAAGAGATCCTAAATGAACAGCACGTTTATGAAACAACACAGCCCAACTGCAGATTTTCAATCAACTTCTTGAAATTGAACTCCTGTACATCCCTTCCTGGCTACCCCTTACTAGCCATGTTTATAAGACCATCTTGATACCTATTGAAAAGCTCTTTTCAGAAATACTCCCCAGGCTTACATCAAGTTTGCTGGTTAGTATGCACCTTCCTCAAAAAAAGTTAAATGTAATGAAACAAAACCAGACTCATGTCTACATGTGATGAACCTTTGAATGAAATTGAAGCAGTATCCTGTGTGCTCTATGGATTTTTGAAACAAATGTTGACAATATACTCTCAAATTCATCCAGTTGGCTTTGGCATCTTAGTGGGCCAATGGTTCAAAGATGCAGTGTCATGTCACTTACAAGACAGTAAGACTGAAAAGCCATGAAGGAAATAATCATCTACATGTATTTTTTATTCGATTCCTGCTCAACAAAGCTCTCATTGTGAGATCATTGCTCACCAAATTCATCTCAGTGAGTCAGAACTGTCGCTCAATTTCAAGAGCCCAATTCAGCCT
The DNA here is from genome assembly GCF_040938575.1 of Ambystoma mexicanum. Taxonomy (NCBI): domain Eukaryota; kingdom Metazoa; phylum Chordata; class Amphibia; order Caudata; family Ambystomatidae; genus Ambystoma; species Ambystoma mexicanum. The sequence continues at coordinate 1,022,035,375 of NC_090925.1, read as the reverse complement.
CCCTGCCAATTGTTATTATACTTTTATTTATAGAGCGTGGAACAAGCTTTGAGAAGCAACAGGGCGCTTTACAGAGTTATACAACAATACAGTGCACTTTACAGAGGTATACAACAGTACAGATGCATAACAAAGTGCTGTACAGAGGTATGCAACCATACGGATGCATAACAGAGCACAACACAGAGGTATACAACCACAAAGATGCATACAGGTGCGCTTGCGAGAGGTATACAACCGTACAGATGCATAAAAGAGTGCTTTTTAAGAGGTAACAACAGAACAGATATACAATGGGCAGGTGGGATACAGAGGGGCACAGATGAGGTGTACAGCTGTTTCCTGGTGGTGGGGAGCAGACGGGTGGGAAACATCTAGTGAGACAGGTGGCGAGAGGGGCGATGTGGTGGCCTGGGTGTTGAGGTGCCAGTGCTGCCCGTTTATCCCGACCCAACTTCACTGCTACAATGTGCATTCCTGCTATTAGATCTGTATTGTAGTTTCTTTCTTTCTCCTACAAAGGGCAGCCTGGTTCCAAACCATAACCCTGGCTCTAAGTCACAAGAACACCGACAATGGGGTTTGCCCATCTGTCCCTGACCTCAATCTCCTCACCCCCATCCTGACCTTGTGGCTGCTGGCCTCCTGCTGCATTTGCCGTGCTTCTGCCTCTATTCCGCCTGTACTGCACTGCCCTAACTTGAACACACAGACATACATATGCCTGCTGCACTCAACAGAATGAGAGCGCTAGCCAGTACAGTACTAGTTCAGCAATGCTGTGAGAGACTCTCATTCAGTCCCCCGCTGTTCAACGAGCAGAGTTTCTATTATTGTGGACACCCCTGGAACACATCTAGTCAGAACCCACTTCAGGGCTTGAGTGACTCTTCCACTCTAAAAAGTACGATTGATGATGATATAACATATTGTTGGTCAGATTTCCATGCAAAACCGAACAAGCGCACTTGCTGGACACACCACATTCATAACCTAGCCAAAAAAAAGTGTCATATATTGTGACATCTCTGAATCCATGTAGGAATAATAGTGGAATGGGATTGTGACGCATAAACTAATTCCTGTGCTTAGGTCGAGCATCCGAAGCATGTGGAACCTATGAAGAGGCGAAACTATTGCTTGCTGCTTAATGATAGAGCATGCACAAAGAAGGACATGACCAGGTGTTCAAAGGTTTTGCATGCAACACCGAAATGATACTTTTTTGATTGTAAATGTTCATACACAGGAAATAATGAAGGGGCACCGCCCGTGCATTGCGCGCGGAAGCCTGAAGGCAGAACGCTTACCTACAAACAGAAGTTACAATAAAACATGATCTCAAAATCCACATTTCCATACATATGCATGTGTGTTCAAAATAGTATGCAGCATATTCTTGATACGTTGCACTATTGACCATGTTCAGATCAAAATATTGGAAATCCTGTTTCATTACATTGAATTAACGTCTTCCTAATAAGGACTAACGCAAGTCATATCATACCATATGCTCGGTATCGTGCACGCTCGCCTCGCAGATGGTCACCGTTCACACCAGGAGATGAGGTGTTAACAACGCCTTGAATGCGAGCACTTTGAATGGGTTGTCGTCATGTTGAAGCTATGCAAGCAGCTGCAATGAATGTAACGACGTGCATCTATCCAAGGGACCAAGTGTGAACACATAAATGGCCCGCTTTGGTATGACAGTTCCTCGTGAATTTGTTAGTAGTAGAAGTGTGCTGTTTCCCCAGATTGGGCAAAAATGACCGAGGTTAAAAGGTCCGGGTACCAAAAGTCCGACCTCCATTGGTTCGCATAGATATATGTGCGGGGGTAAAGGTAATAGAAAATGTATAGGCGTAAGGTGGGGGGGCTGTAGGTGATGACTCCCCCCATATATATATATATATATATATATATATATATATATATATATATATATATATATATATATATACATACATATATATATATATATATATGCAAACAAATGGGGGGAAAAGAAAAACAAATTTGGACTTTTGGTGGTCAGACTTTTAAACTACGTCATTTCACGCAGATCCGTTTCCCCTAATCCTCACTGTGAGTCTCTTGGTATTTGGTCCATTATTGCAGTAATGTGAAAAAAAAACTGTTACGACATGCCGCAAATCCTCCATGAAATATTCATCTCCTAATCAGGCGGGCAGGAAACACGTGCAGAATTACCAATGCCACCTGTTTTTACTGTTACCTCTTTACTGGTCGTGAGGGATTTAGCGTCGGTGAGTTCCACTGATGAGCATGCAACCACTTCAATTGGCCATTTTCCACTGACGACACTGCCTCTTTGTGTCAAAGCATGGCTTGATCACAAGCTGGCAGAACCCAGGGCTGTGAGTATTGCACGACCATGCAGTCAATTCTGGTGACGTTTTCTGTATATCCAAAAGCAGATGTAATCTCAGTACACTGCCTGCACATTTTGTAGTTATTCTGAAAGCGATGTTTATTTCTTTTTTCAATGGCTTAAATATGAATTGCCTTAATGACATCTGAGGTTATGAAATATGTGTGCTGTAGTTCATGCAACAAAGGAGGTTTACTTACGTCTCATTACTCTTTCTTCTCTTGCAGTACCTGGGTCAATACCCCTTGAGTCTATCCAAGGAGGACCCTTTGAGGAAAAGATTTTCCTCCAGTGGAAGCCACCCAATGAGACGAATGGAGTGATCACCCTCTATGAGGTAAGAAAAGCAGGCATTCTGTAAGCTGGCCGAAAGCAAATATGAAAATGCAAATCAGTGTCGTGAAGGGACAATGTTGTGTAGAAACCTGATATATGTGGCTCTGTCCGAGAGCCAAATGACGAATCTGGGATATATGATATAGGTTACGATCTCAAATACGCGGACACATGTAGCTTGGACAACCATCCAATACCAACCGAGTAATAATGCAAAATGAGCTATGACAAAAAGAACATGTGATTTTTGATCAAAGTGTCCATTGCAAAGCAAGCATACATTGTGCAATATGGTCACTAAGTTCATATCCATACGCATCATGTTCAACAATCCAGTATTATGATCCATCATGTGTGTCATGTTCAAAGAACCATTGGACAATGGAGCAAAACATACAGTGATCCAATCAGTGCTAGAACACACCAAAAACTAATGGAGCTGTGACTCTGGTGTCGGACAGAGTAGGAAGGAAGGAAGCACCGTGGAACACATGTTTCAAGGGCTGCAGTCTTGTGGGTTGACAGCCAACTGAATTGAAACAGATTTCACTTTAGCTGTAACTGATATCCGATGGTGAAGTGGGCAAGTGCGCTTTAACTTCACAAATAATATTTCCGGAGTGGTGAAAGGGGTTGCAGAAAGTAGTGGAGCTGAAACATTAAAAAAATAAAAGTAGTGGAACACCACGCTGACCGTCCATGCTCACTTCAACCACTGGAATGGCAATGTCAGAGGGCCCACGATTTAGAAAAAAAGAATCTGAAAGATTTAAGGCTTGAACATTCTCTCATTTAGTAATGGCCTGAAAACTCCCTCCTTTCTTGAGTCTTTACGGATTTGGCTATCACTCTAAAGTGACCAATGTTTTGAAAAATGTACCGCTTTGGTGTTCGACAATGCAATGCAGCTCAACTGTTTGCTGTGAAAAGATCTGTTGTGAGTTTCTTTAGTGTGCTGTCACCCCTTGCCTTCATCCCCTGTTGCACTCGCCTCCCTCCTCCTTCTGTTAGGTTCTGGTGCTCTGAAGTGGTTCTGGTTCTGCGTGTTATGCATTACAAAACTCAAAATAAAGAAAACAAACACATACAGAAATAAATACACATACATATGTATCCCAAGTTAGTCACAGAATCACATCTAGTTAAACAAAAAAAAACGGCATTTATGTTGTTCCATTTTGTTGGATACACAAATGGAGAACGAGTTAGGAACTCAAAATAATGTAAGCTCCTGGGGATTATTGTCAAATAGCTACTGGGAAGGTCCAATAGTGAACAGCCCCTCGTGAAGGAAGGCATCTCTGTAAGTATTCACAAAGGCATGGCATATGGTCAAATCCCTGCAGGAAGGCTAACCACATGTATTCTGATCAGGATACATCTGAGAAGGTAGTGTCAAGAGGATGAGCGGCAATTACCTGAGCAGGTCAGAAACATTCCCAGTGACAAAGACTCAGCAGGAGTTTCAGAAAAAAAAAAAGAAATCAGTGAAAACCCTTCAGATGCATTCAGTGTAAGAATGTGTGTGAAGGTGATACCTGATGTGCTAAAATTAAGTATCAATATATTACAGTTCAAATACTACCACCTGCCTGCCACCGATAATCCATGGGCGTCTCTGCAGATGTACAGTGCTTCAATGTCAATCTCCAGTAGGTGAAACATTCGTAATATTGTTGATAGGCAATTTTGTGCCAGGGTCCTGAGTAATAAAGCAGTGCACTTTGTAATCTTGCCCCCACTCCTCAGGTCTCCTGGCACCAAAAGACACAATGCAAGTGACAATGTACACCTAGCTAAGGCATGGACTTAGTAGTTAAAGCTACCAAGGTGCAACAAAGAGGACACTGCTCTGTGGAAATACATGAAAAGGCACAGACAATGGCCAGTTGAGCCAACGATTATAGCCACCACTAGTCACGAAAATAATTGTAATAATACATTGACCATTCCCAACTGAACCTAACCCTTTAAAACCCCACTTACACATATCAATTATTCTGGTTTCTCCCAAGAACACCCCATGCCAAGATAACACCCACCAAGGTCAAAGCTGTCAATGAGCCCAGAATATCTCAAAGGCAGACCATTTATAGGCAATACCTTTTTTCTAACAATTTAGCATCTGATGCACCAAAAGCAGCCCACCACTTCCTGGAGTGATGCAGAAATAAATGTCACGATTTTCTATTCCACCGCCTGCCGAAGCCCACCCATCTGCTCTTGGGAGCTCCCTCTGAAAGTAATGTGCTCAAAGCACACATTTGTCACATGCATTTCTACTATAGGACATTATTTTGTGACACAATATGGGATAAGGCATTCATACATTGGCTGACAACAGAAACGCACAAAGTAGCCTTAGAACTATCAAGCCATGGCTTATCATGTATAGAAGGTTGTCAAGCGTCCCCAAGCCATGAAGTGGATCAAGGTTGGAATCCTGTGACGGAAATGCTTGAGGGAGAAAAGACTGAAGATCATTTTTCAGAAAATAACCTTTGTTCTATTCTCCCCTGAACATTTTGACTTGACCCCCGCACACACCGACACCACCGCCCCCATCCCCACACCCCTACTTACCTTGCGGCGGCACACTTCGCTGTGTGCTGCCGACTTGCTGTGTCCCTGTGACGCCTGTTTTCTTTCACTTCCGTGATTGGGAACTGGTGCTGCAGGGCCCTTTCTTTTTTTTCTTGAATTCTTTTATTTATTTTTTACTTTTTTGGATCATCTGCAGGGGACGCTCCCGCAACCCCCGCTCACAATATAGTGAACAAGGGTGCCCTTGGACAGCCCTGCAGCCCCTGCAGCCCTTAGCACCTAATGGGGGTTTTGATCGAACTTCTCGGCTGTTCTTAATTTTCAAATGGACAAAATTCAACCACATCTCCCATACCGGCTTTTATTTACAGGCATTTTGGATGTTTCCCCATAAAGTCAGTATGAGATGAAATGGGTGCGCCCTCTTCCAACCCACATGCCCCCTTTCTGCATCATTATGAAGCACAATAATCTGACAGGTGAACTAAAATGCCTCATGACGTGTTTCATATCTACCTACTATCAACCCTGTAATTAGGCATTGGGAAAGCATCAGAATAAGGATCATTGACAAATTGAAGAAGCGTTGCCAACGAAAATAGGACATCAAAAATAAAACATAAATACAAAATAAATTAAAAAAAACATTAACGTACTATTCCTTGTGGCCTAACGAGACCAACATACATTATCTTAAAAATATATGATGGTGAGATCCAGTATGCAAGAATTGTATAAGAAATGTAAGATCCACACCTTTCAAATGAGAACTTGCACAATGTTTTTTTTTTTCTTCTTTTTTTGAGCTGCAGGAGTCCTATTTCTTCTTTCATGATTCATTTACGAGCACGGGTTACAATATGGAAAGTTATGCTTCTGACTGCTAAGACCTACACTTTTTGCATCAAGCTGCAGGAGTGGCTAGAGCGCTATCCGTCAATCAACAAGTGCTGTTGTAATCATACTAACAATTGGCAGCTCATTAAGGGCAGCACCTCTGTTTTCCAGTCTTTCCACTCACACATTTTGATTGTGCACTCAATGAAGGCAGCCATTTTACATAAATGCTTACCAGGCAGCATCTCTCTCTTGCTTCTGAATATTTATGGCACCCACAAGACACAACTCCAAGGGGAAATCTATGCAATGGAAATACGCATGATTGTGGTTATTTCATGTATTTATTATTTTTCAGGAAAGCGGGGAATGGTGTTAGGCACAACATATGAAATTAATTCCTTTTGAGAGTTAGTCAGATCCCAATGCCAATTGCTTAGGTTTCCACGGCATGATTCAAAAAGACGAATCAGGGGTGTTGCTAGGTCTGGAAAAGATCTGGGGCTACACTAATGTCAGGACTGTCGAGATCCAGGGCTAGCTAGTCTTTTGGTTGTAGCTCCTGAACTTCTATCTGGGCCTACAACCAAAAGATCCGGGGCTATAGCCCCCTAAGGCCCCCCACCCCGCAGCAATGCCTCTGAGACAAATCCTTGAAGCTCTGCCTTGCAGTTAGAGGCTGGATATTTGTAAACATGTTACAGTTTTCACCACAGTCAGTTTTATCATGCAAATACATTGGAGGGTTGCCTGTTATCAGGCTTAAGGCCCTTATTACCTGCGTGACAGGGGGGTTGGTTAGATACAGAAAAAAAGGAATAGGAGTGACATGAATGCCAAAGGAATGTGAAGAACAAGGGCTAACAACCATTAACAAAATGACTAGATCCTTGTTTCATTTGTTAATTAAAGTCTAAAATGCTCCAATAAACCTTATTTTTGCCTTGGGAAGTCCAGGCAAAGTCATTTTGTACAGCAAAAATAACTATAGGCTGACTTTGCCCAGACTTGGCACTGCACAAATACACTTTGCACGGTTCCATGAATCAGGGGTTGTGTCAGCAGTGCAAAGTCACTTTTCACCTGCTTACGGATGCACTGCACGCTGCTTCCTGCACGTCCAGGGCTGCATTCTGGGCCTTTAGCTCCCCGCCATGATTGGAGAACTCTCCGCTGTGTCTTAGGCTCCGCTGACCTGAAACATCCAACTTGTTTCTTGCTTGCTCTTCTACCCACAATTTCAGTTTCAAACATAATGTGTGTGTTAGTCTCAGCTTTCTGCTGGAAAAGGTCAATTTCCCAAGCCACCCATGTAGAAAAGCACTAAATTCGTGGGTATCTCGACAGAGAACGTTATGTCGGAATGCATTGGGTGGGAAATTGAAAGAATCATTATGTCTGAACAGGGTCTGTGTACAAGAAAGCTAGAGCTGACAGAGCGTCAGTATCCTGGTAGTGAAACGGGACGTGTCTACTCCATTGGTCGAAGTGAGTGGGAACGGTCGGGAGCGGAGTTCCACTACTTTCATTTTTGACTGTTAACAGTTCCACTACTTTTTGCAACCATTTTCACTGTTACCGAACTGTTAAAGCACATTTCTACACGTTACCACCCAATAGTAGTTATAGCTAAACTGAAATCTGTTTCAACTCCATTGGTTGCCAGACAGCATGTCTGCAACCCTTGAAAAATGTGTTTTACATTGTTCCCCGCACGTGTCCCAGTTGCACTACTTTTGTTGTTACACGTCTACCACTGGTCTACTCTTGCACGGAAATGGCCTTTATGCAGACTGTGGCACTAATAAATAACTGCACAGAGGAAATGCAGACAGAGGTGCATTGGCAGGGCAGTGCTTGGGTCCCAGGCTTGAAGGTGTTGGCAGGACTGCAGATCAGGACAGTTATGTATTAACAGAGTAACAAAAGGCTCGATGTGTTGAATTTGCAGAATGTTCAACATCCTATGGCAGAGGTGCTCTAGAAGAGCTGACTGAGTGAGTCTCCTAGATCTGAAATAGCAGAAGCTGTAGCCAGTTGAGGTGGACGTGTATGTGTACAACAAATGTGTGCGCCAAAGAGAGAGGAGGCTGGTTTAGAGTGTGGGCAATGCACTGAGCTCTCAGTGCTTTCCTTGGGGCTTACACTTGGGAGAGGCATAGCACATGTTGTATTCCTATTCCCTGGCATCACATTAGGAGGATGCAGCATCTTGACAAGTAACTAGTTGTTGAAAGCTACTTATGGAGGCTGCACCCAACAAAGACATGCATTAACCAAGGCTACACTGATTGGCATTGCAGGTACGTATATTGCCAAGGCTGTTGCAACACCATCTTGCTCTGACCATAAATTGCGGTCCAAAACCTCTGTATGGTTAACTATACAATAATGTATGATCACGGGCCACCAGCTGTGGAGTACCTGGGGTCTACAAATGTTGATGTTTAAAGGGCTCAGTCGAGGAGTTGTCACAGAATCAATAATAATGGGTCCTTTTTTCTCCGAGTGGGGTCACTGCCAGGCGGGATCTGAGACTTGGCTTGTGACAGTAAAGTAGGATCTTTAGGAGTGATTGTCAAATGAAGTCCGAGTCCTGCATCAGGGACCTTGCATTAGCAGAAGAGTTAGTGAGAAACCAGCAGCTGGATGTTGGGGAAAGCATGTTACAGCAATCAGGGACAGGACAGACATTACAGTTGGAAGTCCAAATGCACTGCCTACACAGGTTAGGATGTTCAGTTTATAGCTGGGCAGAACTTTCTTTTTTTTTTAGTTAACACTTTTCATTATCATATGTAATATTAAGGAATTACATACATATAGTGTAAGAGGATTCAATCCATCACTACAGCTAAGTCAATGCCTAGTCTGGGATACTAAATGGAAACCCTTATTGATATATCTTTATGTCCAGTTCATGAGTTCTGGATGACTACCCCTATATAACGCCCCTCTCTTGGAATCCCCCTGACACCACTGAGCCAAGAAGTAGTTCTGTTTTGCAAGTTAAAATGTTTATTTGAGAATTTAAACAATATATATATATACCACACTTTATAATAAATTAATAATTGAATATCACACTTAATCTGAGCAGTAATCAATAATGGATAGTCTGGCACTAGCACACTTCTTTATAATCAATGATGAGTGGTTATAGGATGGATAAGATAGCAACAATACTTTTATGGTTTCAAATGGATGCAATGTGGAATGAAAATGCAGTACAGAAAATAACTTGATAGGGTTTCAGCAAAAGACAATGTAATCACTTTCTTGGACAATTCACCCCCCCCTTAATGCAATGTAAGGAGATGAATAGAATGGGACTCAGTTCTTAGGAATGCAATCAAATAGAATTCAGTTCAATTCCCCTCCAGCAGCTTATACAACAGATAGGAGTTTTGAAACACAGACCCAAGTGCTTTGAATATGGTGACAATGCAGTGAGAAATATGCTGAAAATGCTTTTAATTCCCTTCAGGAGGTTCAGGGTGAGTGGTATCTAGTTAATATTAGTCCAGGCTCACTCTAGCAACGATTCAGTGATGGTTCTTAAGAGGCAAACGAAATTTAGCAGTTCAGGCAACAGCAGCTATCTTTTTACAAGTAAAGAAATCGGGCCAAATCGCAAATTGCGGCAAAATTCGCGAGTGCGAGAATCGTGGTTACGGCAAAAGTATAAGGAGTAGGAAGTCGGTTCTAAGCGTGTTGAAAAGCTGAGATTCTAAGCTTTCAGAGGAAAGTTAAACCAAGTTCCTAGCACAAACGGTTCCAGAGATATGGATGATTAAATAAAGGTAGTTTTTCGGATTTGAAATTTTAAAAGTTCAAAGCGACAGGTTACAGCTTGCAGCTAGAAAATGACAGGTGACAGCTGTGCAAATGACAGGTGACAGTTAGGAGGCAGTTCTGGTTAGATCAAAATAGTTTGGATTAGATTATTTTAACTAAGAGATTGGTTCTGCCCAGTTCTGCTAGGTACTCACAATATATTTTGAAATAGGCCTCCCCACGGATCTGGTCAGGTTTTGGACTGGACTCCGGTTCATGGTCTCGGCACTTCACAGTGATCTGGGTCAGCTCTCTGGTTCTGCTAACAGCGGTCTGGGTCACTATGGATCTCTGGCCTCTGGTTCTGGATACTGCTCTGGTTTCTCTGGGTACAGCACTGCTTCTGGATCTTTCTGGCACAGGGTTTCAGGCCAGAATCAACACCTGGGTCCGGCTGTGAATAGTCTGCAAATGATTTTTGGGCCTGCTGACAAATACTTTTGCTTGCAGTGGGCCTTCTTGGTTCAAAGTTCTGTAGTCTCTGTTTAGCTTGGAAGTCTAAGTGTAGGATCTCTGGATGTGAAGTCGTCGGTCAGCATGCTCCGCAGCAAATGGAATTGAATGTCCCTACCTGTCCCAGCAGTCTCTTTTTATGTGTTTTGAAAGTGGGTGGAGAGGCTAGCTTTCTAGGCCCAACCCCTTCAGAGTTCTGATAGGTTGGAGAATTCTTTGCGTTTTCACTGGAGAGCAGGATTGTGTGTCAGAATGATGTAATTTGATGGCTTGCAGAAAGGACACTCCCCTGTCAAATTGCACACAAATCTATATTTGATCAAAATACACATTTCTCAAATACATAGTGGTTTGTCATTGCATGTACATATTACCTATCACATGAGGTATACTCTGTTCAAACTCTGCTCTTCCTGAGGGCTTGCATTCAAAAATGGCAACTTATTTTCGATTTTAGTGGGTTATGCAACCTTGGTTCTTCATTAAAAATTATACACATATACACGGCCTGTCCATACATACTCCAGTAAATTCCCATGTCTCTAGCTTAAACACAGAGTCTGTGGTGTCAATAAATAGCGGGGTTTTGCCCCAGAACATCACACAAATTCCCAACGCATCTTAAAACGTGCACAGAAAATTCACAAGAATTATGGTATCATTTATATAATTTTGACAAGTCCGCACTGTGAGTTATACATCTTTCTTAGAATCATATTCTGGCCAACAGGGGTGTGTCTTTTCAGGTCACATGGTGTAGAAGCCAGTTTATCCAGTTCCTGCCAAGCTCAGAGACCCTGCCCCTCCCAGCTTCTACCAAGAGGAAGCTATTTTACGGTCCCCCTAATAAACCATCTGCCTGGGCCCTGGAAGGCCCATTGTTCAAGAGGAAGCCATTTATGGCCTCCCCCCAATAAACCCTCTTCCTGGGTCCTTTGTTCAGTCTCTAGCAGTCCCTTGGTAATTCAATCAGAGAGGGGTAACCTCCCCTCAGAATGCAGCCAGGCCTGAGAACTGCTGTGGATCCAGTTTCACTCCAATTGGGGGGAAGTTGTCGGGCAGAATCCAGTTCCTTAAGCCAGGCCCCAGCTACTGTCACTTTTAGTTACCCAGTTTTCTGCATTCAAATAAAACTAACAATTTTTACACATGCAGCTGGAATGCTGATTCTAAGTTCAAAACTATGACATTTTAACAGTGACAAACTATGTGGCAGTCACAAGTCTGTCCCTCAGTTTATTTACACATTTCGATTTTTGGTAATTTTAAATCCAGTTTTAGTTTAAGCCGCTGCAGACCTGTAGAGCTCAGCCAGTCTTGTTATAAACCTTCAAGTCACTTCAGAATATAACTTTACATTGTATCCACCTCTCAGTAAGTCTTTCTTTGGCCTGCTTTGGGTTAATTTATTCAGTTTTACACAAAAGTCTGGTGGTTTTAAAACGCCGGCTTTCTGATAGTGGTGAGTACTGGTAATGCAACCATTTTTGGGATTTAAGAAAATGAATTCCCCACAGTTCTATGTTGCTTTTGGCAATCAGCATTGCCATTCCCAATGGTTTCAGGCTACTGTGTGGGTAGTCCAATGGTGGTTTTAGGCAGTGCCCTTCTGTGCCCATAACATCGTCAAAAATGGGTGGCAGCCTATTCTTCATGCATTTCCCTGGGCATTTTCTGGGAAGTTCTGGCCATCATGATGTTTTCCATGCCAGTACTGCACAGTTTTTTTTTTTTTTTTTTTTTGGTAGGGCTCGGATGCATGGGTAAAAACATCCCACAAGCCCCCCTCTTGCGATGGCCATTCTGTTTCACTGATGGAACTCGCAAGATCTGGGATGTTCTCCTCATCTTCTTCCAATAGATGGCACAGTTCAGCATCTTTTTCTCCATCCGGTCGGATCGATCGGTTCTCCTCGCCGGTCCTGATGGGCGGGTTGGGCGGTACCCCGGGCCCCTTGCGTCTCTGCTCCCGGTCTCCGGATCGTCCTCCCTGGCCAGTCTCAAGGTTTTCTTTCTCCTAGGATGACAAAGGAAGAGCGGCAATACCTATTCATAGACATTTTTACCCCACCATTGATATAGTGGGGTGGCATATAAATTTATAGTCAAAACATATGAACATGCACATTTCTTTTTGCATTCAAAAACCAAAACACCCACATTGAGAAACTCCGAATTTGATAGGCGATATGTAGGATATTTTAAGTTAGAACTGAATTAATCTGAGACAGTACCCTCTAGGATTCCAGAGGATTCCTCCAGTTGTTGCAGAGTGTGCCTGGGATGGCAACACTTTAGCTGATTTATATGTACCCACTTGTCTTCCCCCTCTGCCAAACCGCCTTTGGGGATGCGGATCTTGTAGGCCACAGGGGAGATCTTGTCTATAATCTCAAAGGGTCCCTTCCATGTAGGCAAACATTTTCGCTGTTTGGCCTGTTTCTTTGGAAATTGTATAGATAGACCCGGACCCCCACCTGATATTCCTTCCTGGAAGTTTTCAGGTCATAGTTGGTCTTCATACTCTCAGCTGATCTTTCTAGATTCCGCTGCGCATAGGCAAAAGCATGTTGAAGGTGTTTCCTTAAATTCTCCACATACTCATGAGTTGTGGAGGCATTTATTGGTGTCTGCTCTTGGGTTCTGTAGAGCAAATGCTGGGGAAGAACCATCTTGCGTCCAGTCATCAACTCAAATGGTGACATGTTGGTTGCAGATGGAAGGGGTAGATCTGATGGCCATTAGGACCAGAGATAATCGGATATCACAACTTGGCCCAGAATCTGCCACAAACTTCTTTAATTTGCTCACAATGGTTCGGTTATATCTCTCTACTGCCCAGAAGAAGCTGGCCGGTAAGCAATATGTAACTTTCTCTTGACCCCCAGTATCTCCCACATCTTTGTCATCACTTCACTGGTGAAGTGGCTACCTCTGTCTGACTCAATCCTTTGAGGTAGGCCAAAACGGGAAAAGATGTGGTTAATCATCAGGGCAGCTGCTGTTTCTGCCTTGCAATTTGGGGCTGGGAGACAATACACCCACTTGGTAAACAAGCATGTAACGGTCAACATGTACTTGTTTCCTCTAGACGAGCGAATCACAGGGCCTACAAAGTCGATTTGCAAATCTGACCATGGCAGTGTCATCCCCCTCTTTTGGAGGGGTGCACGGTGCGTGAGGGATGATGGCTGAAATTGTGCACACACAAGACACCCCTTCAAGTATTGGTCAAGGTCCTGCCCCATGTGTGGCCAGTATGCAACCTCTCTTAAGATTTCCAGTGTTGTGTGAAACCCCTTATGACCGGCGGTGGCCGCATCATGGGCGTGACTTAACATCAGGCTTCGGAATGAGGTAGGAACCACCCACTGATCGTGGCCAGCTTTGGATTTCCTTACCAGCAAACCGTCTTGGATTCGGAATATTTTTGGACATTTCATCAACACTCGTAGGTCCTCTTTCCCAATGTAATCGGTATCCGTCAGGGGAAAGTTCTCAGGGTCCTCACGGTGTTGGTAAAACTTACCGATAATTGGATCCCCCTTCTGAGCTGTAATCAAATCAGCATCAGGGGTCTCCTTGCTCCATTGGGCAGTTGAAAGATCATTGTGAGCATTTGTCTGGGACCTAGTGATAGCAGTGACCTGGATTTCCCCCAACAGGGACTCAATCTCAATTAGATCCCCTTGGATGGCCCCGGTTTTGGCCAGCTGATCAGCTAAGTCATTTTCAGTTTTGTCTGGTCCCTCTACTTTGGAATGGCCCTTGATCTTTTTCCAGTAGATGGTCATCCCATTCGATGTGACCATCAGATCATCAATGTTTTGGATCAACTTCCCATGTTTCAAGGGTTTGTTGTTAGCACATAACATGCCTCTGGTTTTCCAGTTAACCAGGTGCTCCACAAACCCGTTCCGTACATAATCTGAATCTGTGATTATGACCAGTTCGTGGAGTTGATGCTGGACAGCAGTGAGGATGGCCTGATGCACAGCCATCAACTCTGCCACCTGACTACTTCGGGGACCAATTTTGTATCCAGTGGAGGGTTCTGGGGACTCATTCACCCTACGCCGGCCACCAGTTCTTTCTCCCCGTTGTTGTCAACATGGTAAGAGCATCCATCCACATAGACAATGGGCATTCCCTCACACTTGTCCTCTTCAAAGACTTTGTGTGGGGAATTAAGGTATGCCTCCGTGTTGTCCTTGATTTTTAGACTTTCGTCCTCGAGACAGTTTTCTCTGGCACAATCATGCAAATCAGCCAGACCTTGCGCGATGGGACTCTTCTTGTTTTGGCCATATCTGACCTCCACAGGAAAGCCTTGCATTGACAGAATCCAGGAAGTAATTCGGGAATTACTCACATTTCCGGCCCGGATTCTATCACTTTGGAGATATTGCAGAGGCTGGTGTGGAGTCTCCACTATGATGTGTTCCCCCTGGATAAACGGGCGGCAATTCTTCAATGCCCACACCGTTGCCAGGAGTGCCTTCTCACAATCGTTGAATTTTTCCTAAACAGAGTATAAAGTTTTGCTCGCATAGGATATTACTTTATTGACCTTATCATGCTTTTGGTATAATACTTCCATCAAGCACGTATTAGAGAACCCCGTCTCCAGGAAGAACTCCTTGTTTCTGACAGGGTAAGCTAGGCAGGGCGCAAGTGAGAGGCTTCTTTTGAGTTGTCTCACTGCCTCGGCTTGTTCTGGACCCCATTCCCACTTGACCCCCCCTTTAGGAGATGAATCAGGGGTCTGGTGATCTCTGCGTAGCCCTCAATGAACTTTCTGCTGTAATTAGTCAGTCCAAGGAGGCTCCTTAGTTCCTGCAGAGTTGTGGGGTCTTTCAGTTTCTGAAGTGCTTCCACTTTCTTTTCCTGGGGACAGAGACCCTGAGGAGTAATCTCATGCCCCAAGAAATTAACACGGGTTCTACACCACTGTGCTTTCTGAAAGGAAAGTTTTGCTCCGGCGGCCCTCCGGGTCAGAACATAACGGATCTCCGCTATGTGTTCCTCCACAGATGAACTTTTGATGAGGACATCATCTACATAAGCCAGGTTACCCCTTGCACCCAGGTCGGGCATGGCCTTGTGTAGGAAAATGTTGAATTCATTGCGGGAGTTGAGGTATCCGAAGGGAGTCCGGGTCCATGTGTACTGCTGGCCCCCAAAGGTAAAAGCCAGCTTGTATTGGTCCTCCCTACTGACAGGCACGGTCCAGTATCCATTGGTCAGGTCTATTGCAGTAAATACCTGTGACCCCTGGATCTGGGCCAGCCCTTGGTCAATGTAGGGCAGAGGCCATCGGGAAGTATGGACCCGTTTGTTGAGCTCCCTGAGGTCGGCGCAGAGTCTCCACTGGCCGTTTGGCTTCAATATTCCCAGCACCGGATTATTGAAGGTGCTGTGTATTGGACGAATTATTCCCCGGGACTCAAGGTTCTCAATTATTTCAGTAAGGGACTCCATTGATGCGAGAGGCAAGCGATATTGCTTCACAAACACTGGAGTCATTCCAGGGTCCGTGGGAATTGTTGTTGTGTGGATGTCGGTGCGACCACAGACATATGAGTCTACCGCAAAGAGATCTTGGAAATCCAAGAAAACATGTTTCAACTTTTGCTTTTGTTCCAGAGTCACACAGGCATCAGCTAGGTTGACTCTCTCTTCCACCATCTGCCTGAAGCCTGGAAAGACTTCTGGTTTGGCTATTTCAGCGGCCTCCTCCAGCTGGGTGGAAAGTCCCTGGTCAGAGTGCTGATTTGGACTGGAGGCTTCAGGTGGGAAAGGCAGCCCTCATGGACCTGGAAAATCACCTCATCCCTCCTGAAGTCACAAGTCACATCTTCCTTACCATAAGGGCAAGCAGTTTACACCAGGAAGTTCCCCCCATGCCGGGTAAAAATCCTGTCTGGTGTTGTATTGTCATCACTGTCACTGTCAAAACAGTCCTTGGGGATTGGTCCTAACAGTTCATTTCCTAAATCAATGGAAAAGTGTCGGTCATCAACCGCCATTCCAATAATGGTGCCTGCGGCTAGAGTAATACTCTTTAAGTCGCTGTTATCCACCTCTATTAGAATGGTGTCATGTTCTATGTTGACTAATGGTGTTGGGTTTACCTCTAACCCTTGCTGTTGGAGAGAAGCGTTTAGATGTATGTAAGCATCAGGGTTTTTCAAATGTTGTCCTCTTTTAACTTTCACTTCCAGGGAGAATTGTCGGGTCCTTTCTGGGATAGTGACTTCCTCTTTAATCTGAATTTCAACTGCATAAGGTAGCAATTGAGCTGACCTAAATGCTTTTTCTGGATCATCAAAGCCCATGGGATTATCCGCTAATCGGGACCAAGCTTTGAAGTTTATTAGGTCCAAACTAATGGCAAAGCGATTGAGAATGTCACTGCCTAAGTAAAAGGCGGCTGTGACGTCTCGCACGACCCAACAATTATGGACTATGCTCTTGTTGCCAATGGAGATTTTGAGCATACACCTGCTTGGCAGGAGCTGTTTGGAATTAGGTGCTTCCAGGTCCATTTCCCATTTGTCTATCAGTTTGAATGTGGGAATGGCTGGATCTTTTGGGAGTTTGCAGATCATGGCTTTGCTGATGAAGCTCTTACCGTTGTTCACACAGACTTGGGCGAGAACATAGTCCTTTCCTTCATTTAACTGAACAGAGATGAACAACTGCTCTCCAATTTGCTGAATATCAGCCAGGCTCTGAGCTGATTTCTCATCTTTCTGGACTATAGGAGTGGGAATGTCTGATTGTGAATTGGTAAAGAATTTCAGAGTATTTCCTTCCAGTGTGGAATGCTACTGTAGACTGGAAGGAAGGTTGATTTTCAGAAATAGAGAGGACCCCCCATCACCAGTTTGTTGTCTTACTGCTATTACTGTCACGTCTGGAGTTTGGTTGTTCTGGAAGTGAAATTCTACTTGGTCAGATTTTTGTTCAACCATGTGGCAGGTGCCGTTTAAACTAACATGGTTGACACTCTGTTTTATTTTATTGGTCGGCTAGTCTGGGTCCAGAGGACCTTGTTTACGCAATCTATTAGCGGTGACAACCTTCTCAGAGGTCATTCCCTAGTAAACAAGGGGTGCCCTCTGGAGTCACTACTATGACCGGGTGTTTCACCTTGTGTCGCCCAATTTTAATGTCCAAGTCTGCAGTCCCCTCAACAGGAATTTCCTTCCCGTCAAAGTTCTGCAGTTGTCCAGGAAGAGAGGTGAGAGGAATTCGGTAATTCTCCCCCCTTCCTGTATTTAGTTCCTCAAAGGCCCTTTTGGACAGAAGGGTAGCTTGGGATCCAGTGTCCACCAGTGCCAAAATTGTACCCTGCCCCTGTACTTGTACCGGGGCATAGTATCTTCCCTCCTTCTCCTCAAGGGGGCACAGATAATGCACATTTTTGGACAACTGGTGGGCTAACCTTCTGGTTTTGGACATTGCTAGCGAAGAAATTTGGGCAGAATTATGTGGAGAGCCTTGGGAATCTGAAAGAAAAAGTTGGCAACTGGAGATCAGAGCCATTGTGGGTTCCCCTGGTTCCGGTTCTGGGCCGCCCCCCCTTCTTGGAGGCAGTCACCAGGATGGGTTTGAACCAGGGGATTTTGGTATTGTGGGTTCTGGGTTGAGATGATGGGCGGCGGTAGCTCAGTCTCCATATCTCCCCAGTCTGAATTGGCATCCCTTGGGACCCATTTTTCCTTGGGAGGAGTTCCCCCATCTCTGAAGGAGAAGGTCCTTTCCCCAGGATCCTCTGAGGATCCCTCTCCCTCAAATTGTACCTCCTCCACAGAGTGGGTCTGTTTGGGTCCTTTGTTTCTCCTACCCCCCTCTGCTCCTTGGGAGGCGGGCTTTCAGGGGCAGGAGATTTTGTTTCCGGTTCCTGGTTTTCCAGGGGCTGTTTACAAGTTGGGAAGGAAGCTTCCTCCAAGGCTTTACACCCCCCTTGCCCTTGTGCCTCCTCCCTGGGAACCGGTGTGTTATCGGGGTGCTGCCCCCGTCATTGTTCTGGAGTACCAGGTCCAGAGTTTGGGGCATTCTGCGGTGGCACGCTCATCTGAGGGTTCTGTTGAGCCCTCAGTATGTGACCCAGATCCCGTGTCATATTTTGGACCTGGCGCTCTAACTGGGAAACCCGCTCAGGCTGATACGGGGCTCTATTTTCTCCCCTGGGCTGATCCCGGGAAGGGTAGCTATCCCTTCTCTGGTAGTACCCCTGGTTGGGAAGATTTTGGTACCCCTCCACCCTTGGCCTCCCCTCTCCCGGATTAGGTTGTCTGGGCTCAGGGAATTGGGGAAAGAAGGATGGATGATTTTGGGGCTGGAAATTGGGTGGATACCTGGGGAAAAAGTTCTGCCCAGGATTTGGAGAATTCCTGCCCTCCTGGGGGAAGTTAGGAGGGAAGTTCCCCGGGTCAGGTGATTGGCTGGATCCCCCCCCTTGGGCTGGAGGAGTCCACACATAACCCAGGATTGGTCGGTTTCCCTTGTAGTGGGGACTTACATAGTCAGGGGAGCAGGGGACCCCCTTTGTGGGACTACCTCCTCGACTCCCTGTCTGTGACTGGCCTGAGGGCCTTCTGGGCTGTGAATTATTAGGTGCAGGTAGGTTTTTAGGCACCCCCATCTCCAAATCCAAAACGGGGGTGACCTTTACCTCTGCCACCATGGCGGCAGCAGGGGTGCTGTTGGTTTTGGGATTTTTCTGGGTATTGCTTTTATTTTCTATGGGCTTCTGCACCTCATAGATCCGGGTAGCCTGTTGAATGACCCAGTCTAAAGATCTTTTCTCATGAAAATCTCTCACAAGCTGGGTCATTATATATTTGGGCAAGGCATGGAAAAATGTATTGACAAATTCTCTGCTGTCTGTGTGCACCCTTCTGGTGGTCTGCGCAAAGGCACGTTTCAGTTCTTGCACGAATTCTTGTGGGGCCTGATCCTCCCCACATTGCAAATTGTGGGCTGCCTTGCGAGCCTCTTGAGGATTTCTGTGAACAGAAAAATGTTTCAAGATGGCCGCCTTATAGGTGGACCATCTTAAATGATTTTGGTCCTCCAGCCCCGCAAAGAAACTGGAGTATTCTGGGGAGAATGTCCATTTGACATACTGGATGCAGCTACTGCTGTCCTTCAAATGGAAAGTCTCCATCATTTGCTCATAGAGCTCCAAGTGTTCCCATACGAAATACTTGGCGTTCTTATGATAAGGCGTGATAACACTCCTTATTGCCTTTATTTGCTTCAGTGGGTCCTTAAGCAAGGCCCTTTTTGCCTTATTGGCTTTTTTGGTTTGGGTAACCCTGGTCCATTCATCCTCTGACTCAGAGGCACTGCTCCCAGAGGTTCCTGTCTGATCTTCCAGGTTTTCCCGGATTCTGCGAGCCTGGGAATGGCTGGCAGAATGTGGGGACCGGGTCTCCTGTGTCCTGCGCCGTTCAGAGGAGTCTTCAGATTCCTCTTTGCTGCCAGAATTTGATGGGTACCCCCCCACTGACCTAACTGGGCAGAAGTTTTCAGGATGCCCTTAATGGGCCTATTCTCCTGGGGTTCCCCACTAAATTGCACTGTGCTTGGGTGCCCATACCCGGATGCCCGCCCATCCATTCCTGGGAGGTACTGGCCTATGAGCCCCATGCTTCTGGCTGGATAGTAATCTGCCATCCCTGTGGCCCTGTGCTCACGTGCGCCAGGGGACATGGGGGTGGCAGAGTCCAGGGACTGAGAGAGATAAAGGCCTCTGGTACTAGGGCTCCTGAGGTCATGCTCAGGAGTTTCCCTTTCCCAGCGAACCTGGTCTCTATCCGCCCCTGCTCCCTGTTGCAATACAAGAGCCTGCGCCTTCAGTTCCTCAGTTAAGGCCTTACTAGACTCTATCAGTCTCTCCTGCATCGCTACCTGTTGTTGGAGCCTATCATTGTGCTGGCAGAGAGCCTCATTCTCTCACTGCATTTCCTGATTGGTCCTGGAGCACTGGGCCAGTCTTTGCTGCAGGAGGGTTACCTCCTGAGCTGTGTCCCTATTGGCCTGCTCCTGTCTTGCCAGAGCCTCCTCCACCCTTCTGGTGTGCTCTAGCAAGTCCTGGTGTTCTTTTTGGAGGTCACCCAGTCCCTGGTGGGCCAGGTGATTTTCTTCCATTTTTTACCTTAAGTGGCAGACTTCCTGGCCTAAGGTGTCCCTTTCCTGACCAAGAGCTTGAATTTGTGACGCCAGGTTGTCCCTTTGCCTTTGGAAGGCACCAGCTTTCTGGTGCTCCTGATCAAACTCTGCCTGGGTATCCAGGTCTTTCAGGATCAGTTTATTGCTCTCCTCTTTCCCTCTGTCTAGTTGGATTTGCAGGGTGGCTACCTGCTCTGTGCATGCCCTGTTGAAATTGATCTGTTGCTCCAGCTTTTTCTGGCTCTGCAGTAGGGAGTCCAAACTGTCTTGGCGTTCCTTCTGCAAAGCCAGAATTTTGGT
The DNA here is from genome assembly GCF_040938575.1 of Ambystoma mexicanum. Classification (NCBI taxonomy): domain Eukaryota; kingdom Metazoa; phylum Chordata; class Amphibia; order Caudata; family Ambystomatidae; genus Ambystoma; species Ambystoma mexicanum. Next base: position 1,022,014,488 of record NC_090925.1, on the reverse strand, counting down.
ATCCTGGTCAGCCTTTTCCTGTTGCAGGATATCCATATCCTTCTTTATTTTAATGATGTGCTGTCTACTCTCATTTTCGGACTCCTGGCTTCTGTGCAGCCTCTGCTCAGAAGAGTACAGATCAGATTGGGCCTTCTGTTATGCCAGCAGTTGCCTACTCGCCAGATCTTGGCCTTCAGCACATTTGTCCTGCATGGCTCCCATATGTAAATATAAATATGCCGCTACCCTGGCAATCTTGTGGTGCTCATCCTTGGCCTTAGGGGCCATATATAGTTCACTCAGGGTCACATGTAGGGGACCCTGATCTCTCCATATATCTGACCCTGTTTCAGTGATCTGGGGTGCGATTGCCTGCAACCAGACCATCTGGTCCTGATGAGTCCACTCACCTCCCACAAATAGCTTATGTAAGAAGTGCTCTCTGGCTATTTTCATATCTACCAAGGTCGTCATTCTGGAATTTGAGTTCCTTCCTGACTTACAGAAGTTTGTATTTTATTTTTGCAAAACAGACCTTTTCCTTAGAGCGTTCCTTTGAGGAGTGCTTTACAGCGTAACACAGCGTGGTGATCCGAACGGATATGTGTATCTGGTCAGCTGGCACGCTGTATTAATCTGCACAAGTGATAGATCTAACCCAAACGTCCGGCTCGAGCCCCCAATTTATAAGAGGATTCAATTCAACACTACAGCTAAGTCAATGCCTAGTCTGGGATACTGAATGGAAACCCTTATTGATATATCTTTTTGTCCGGTTCATGAGTTCTGGATGACTACCCCTATATAACGCCCCTCTCTTGGAATCCCCCTGACCCCACTGAGCCAAGAAGTAGTTCTGTTTAGCAAGTTAAAAGGTTTATTTGAGAATCTAAACAATATATATATATACCACACTTTATAATAAATTAATAATTGAATATCACACTTAATCTCAGCAGTAATCAATAATGGATAGTCTGGCACTAGCACACTTCTTTATAATCAATGATGAGTGGTTATAGGATGGATAAGATAGCAACAATACTTTTATGGTTTCAAATGGATGCAATGTGGAATGAAAATGCAGTACAGAAAATAACTTGATAGGGTTTCAGCAAAAGACAATGTAATCACTTTCTTGGACAATTCACCCCCCCCCTTAATGCAATGTAAGGAGATGAATAGAATGGGACTCAGTTCTTAGGAATGCAATCAAATAGAATTCAGTTCAATTCCCCCCCAGCAGCTTATACAACAGATAGGAGTTTTGAAACACAGACCCAAGTGCTTTGAATATGGTGACAATGCAGTGAGAAATATGCTGAAAATGCTTTTAATTCCCTTCAGGAGGTTCAGGGTGAGTGGTATCTAGCCCAGGCTCACTCTAGCAATGATTCAGGGATGGTTCTTAAGAGGCAAACAAAATTTAGCAGTTCAGGCAACAGCAGCTATCTTTTTACAAGTAAAGAAATCGGGCCAAATCGCAAATTGCGGCAAAATTTGCGAGTGCGAGAATCGTGGGTATGGCAAAAGTATAAGGAGTAGGAAGTCGGTTCCAAGCTTCTTGAAAAGCTGAGATTCTAAGCTTTCAGGGGAAAGTTAAACCAAGTTCCTAGCACAAACGGTTCCAGAGATACAGACGATTAAATAAAGGTAGTTTTTCGGATTTGACATTTTAAAAGTTCAAAGTGACAGGTTACAGCTTGCAGCTAGAAAATGACAGGTGACAGCTTTGCAAATGACAGGTGACAGTTAGGAGGCAGTTCTGGTTAGATTAAAATAGTTTGGATTAGATTATTTTAACTAAGAGATTGGTTCTGCCCAGTTCTGCTAGGTACTCACAATATATTTTGAAATAGGCCTCCCCACGGATCTGGTCAGGTTTTGGACTGGACTCCGGTTCTGGTCTCGGCACTTCACAGTGATCTGGGTCAGCTCTCTGGTTCTGCTAACAGCGGTCTGGGTCACTCTGGATCTCTGGCCTCTGGTTCTAGATACTGCTCTGCTTTCTCTGGGTACAGCACTGCTTCTGGATCTTTCTGGCACAGGGTTTCAGGCCAGAATCAACACCTGGGTCCGGCTGTGAATAGTCTGCAAATGATTTTTGGGCCTGCTGACAAATACTTTTGCTTGCAGTGGGCCTTCTTGGTTCAAAGTTCTGTAGTCTCTGTTTAGCTTGGAAGTCTAAGTGTAGGATCTCTGGATGTGAAGTCGTCGGTCAGCATGCTCCGCAGCAAATGGAATTGAATGTCCCTACCTGTCCCAGTAGTCTCTTTTTATGTGTTTTGAAAGTGGGTGGAGAGGCTAGCTTTCTAGGCCCAACCCCTTCAGAGTTCTGATAGGTTGGAGAATTCTTTGCGTTCTCACTGGAGAGCAGGATTGTGTGTCAGAATTATGTCATTTAATGGCTTTCAGAAAGGACACTCCCCTGTCAAATTGCACACAAATCTATATTTGATCAAAATACACATTTCTCAAATACATAGTGGTTTGTCATTGCATGTACATATTACCTATCACATGAGGTATACTCTGTTCAAACTCTGCTCTTCCTGAGGGCTTGCATTCAAAAATGGCAACTTATTTTCGATTTTAGTGGGTTATGCAACCTTGGTTCTTCATTAAATATTATACACATATACACGGCCTGTCCATACATACTCCAGTAAATTCCCATGTCTCTAGCTTAAACACAGAGTCTGTGGTGTCAATAAATAGCGTGGTTTTGCCCCAGAACATCACACAAATTCCCAACGCGTCTTAAAACGTGCACAGAAAATTCACAAGAATTATGGTATAATTTAAATAATTTTGACAAGTCCGCACTGTGAGTTATACATCTTTCTTAGAATCATATTCTGGCCAACAGGGGTGTGTCTTTTCAGGTCACATGGTGTAGAAACCAGTTTATCCAGTTTCTGCCAAGCTCAGAGACCCTGCCCCTCCCAGCTTCTGCCAAGAGGAAGCTATTTTACGGTCCCCCTAATAAACCATCTGCCTGGGCCCTGCAAGGCCCATTGTTCAAGAGGAAGCCATTTATGGCCTCCCCCCCAATAAACCCTCCTCCTGGGTCCTTTGTTTAGTCTCTAGCAGTCCCTTGGTAATTCAATCAGAGAGGGGTAACCTCCCCTCAGAATGCAGCCAGGCCTGAGAACTGATGTGGATCCAGTTTCACTCCAATTGGGGGAAGTTGTCGGGCAGAATCCAGTTCCTTAAGCCAGGGCCCAGCTACTGTCACTTTTAGTTACCCAGTTTTCTGCATTCAAATAAAACTAACAATTTTTACACATGCAGCTGGAATGCTGATTCTAAGTTCAAAACTATGAGATTTTAACAGTGACAAACTATGTGGCAGTCACAAGTCTGTCCCTCAGTTTATTTACACATTTCGATTTTGGTAATTTTAAATTCAGTTTCAGTTTAATCCGCTGCAGACCTGCAGAGCTCAGCCAGCCTTGTTATAAACCTTCAAGTCACTTCAGAATATAACTTTACATTCTATCCACCTCTAAGTAAGTCTTTCTTTGGCCTGCTTTGGGTTCATTTATTCAGTTTTACACAAAAGTCTGGTGGTTTTAAAACGCCGGCTTTCTGATAGTGGTGAGTACTGGTAATGCAACCATTTTTGGAATTTAAGAAAATTAATTCCCCACAGTTCTAGGTTGCTTTTGGCAATCAGCATTGCCATTCCCAATGGTTTCAGGCTACTGTGTGGGTAGTCCAATGGTGGTTTTAGGCAGTGCCCTTCTGTGCCCATAACATCGGCAAAAATGGGTGGCAGCCTATTCTTCATGCATTTCCCTGGGCATTTTCTGGGAAGTTCTGGCCATCATGATGTTTTCCATGCCAGTACTGCACAGTTTGTTTTTTTTTTTTTTGGTAGGGCTCGGATGCACGGGTAAAAACATCCCACAATAGAAAGCCATGCTCAGTTATATAAACTTCATTGGTGTAGAGTATCAAGCGTATCTAAACCTTACGTTTAAGATTTCAGTTACCCTGCTCAATAAACGTTGAATTCATAATGGTAATAATCTAAATTTGAATAGTATTAATAATACATATACATCTTAACATATTTAGCACAGTATTAGCAATTAATTACTAAGCACAATACGTTATGTAAATTATATATAACATTTGTGTAAGAGACATATCACCATACAAGACACCCACACAGCAGAACAGGCACATGATAGAGGAAAACACAACACTGGGGTTGGGCAGAGCTTTCACAAATGAGCATCTTTTCCTGGACCTTGATGCATATTAGTGCCTCCAGTAAGGTATCGAGCTGTGGATCACGTGTTTCCCATCAGAATCCCCTGTGTCAGGGATGTACTGTCCTTATAAACCTTCTCCATGGCATTCTCTGTTGCTATCTTTCAGAGCCGTATAGCCCTCTCCTGCCCTCTCCGATGTCAAACCAACTAGAAGGACCCCCCTTCACAAGACAACACACTTCGCATCCTTTGTTCTGCCATGGCCCTTGCACATGCCAAGCTTGCTTTCCATCCTCTACGTGTATGAAGCACGGTACGTTCTCAAAGAAATACTGCAATTGACTAGTAACAAAGGTCAATGAAGTCAAACGTGCCAAGCGCCAAGTCTCATCTATAGCTGTGAGGGAGTTCATCTGGTCAATGATTGCTTTTGTTCTGCTGACCAGTGACCCATGCTCCCCGTAACCCAGGTACTCGCACTGCAGAAATGAGATGAGACAGTTTTAATTCTTGGTCTTCTTGAATTGCAACAGTATATCTTCTCGTGTTAGGATTGGTAATACCCCAAGTGCTGCGGTATGAGCAGTCCTCTTTTCAGGCCCTTTTGGTCTCCAGGAGACAGCAATAGAGTCTGGGTCCTATCCTCCAATCAGCTTATAATGCATTGATTAGAGATTCCCTCTGAATCTTGACACATCTGTGCCTCACCTTTGGAAAATAAATGTTGCCTCGTTGTGTGTGAGACCCGTCAAGAATTAAAGACTTGCAAAGATCAACTTGTAGTAGATGAGTTTTGGAGACGCAGCTACCCTTTCACATTTTTTGGGCTCTATCACCATGGCTGTTGCAGAACAGAATGAAAGTGAGGCGGTGTGGGTAAAAACGATAGTCATGCAGATGTAGTTCCATTACTGCTGCATTATCGCTGCATTACCACACCATGTACTATACGTTTTAAGGTAAGGTGGGGGATGAACCTCCATCAAAACGCTGGAGGTGAATCCTCCAACTCAACACCAAAAATCTGCAAAATCAATGACCGCCAGCAGTAAGTCCCCCAAAATCTCTATGCAGTCCTATTGACTCAGACGGTGTGGACTAACACCGCCTACCAAGCCATGTAATCTTGCGGTAAATCCACGGGATGAAGTGGCGGTAATGGAAAGCAAACCATTCTTCTTTGTGGTAGTTCCTAGCCTCACATAGAGTTCATCTTCAGCTGCCACACAGGTAGAACGTGGACGGGCAGCCACCACCAATGCTACATTGCAGTGTTGCATTGCACTGCACTGACACTTCATGATATTTGACAGCCATAATGGATTCTGAGCATTTGTCTTCATGTAACTTCACACATTTACAAAAATATATATTGTTATTGATGCTAGGAGTGTGACATTACCATCCCTAGTCAACGAGAACGCAGGCTTTGCTTCCACAAATCACTTGTATGTTCTTGGCGCCTCTTGTCAGGATGCCAATTGCAACTTCATTTCTATGCAGTTTCAACCCCACCCCCTTTTTTAAAAATTTCTTTTAGGCTTATTCTACATGAGGGTAAAATCACACCACAGGGCAAGGCCAAAAGTGGTGTCCCATCAGCATTCACTAGGTTCCCTCATCTTTGCGTGAGTCGTAAATCGGGCTTCCAACTGCCATTGCCTGTGGTAACAAGCTTTAATACTTAAGATAAATGTAACAAATGACAATGTCTATTATTAAAAATAACCCTATAAGAATCCACTGTTTGCTGCAGCCCTCCCATGCCCATTTTCCAGTTATAAGTACATTGATCTAATATCTCGATTTATCACACCAAGTCATAATCTTCTTCGACCCAGTCCTTCCCTGTTGAGGATGCGCACATCGTCTAACAGGTTTGACATAAAGTACCAATCAGATTTCCTTCAACCTTTCTTAAAAAAGAACATCTAACCCCAGACCAAGTTGCTAGCCAAATAAGGGGGTCTTATATGTGCTGGCCCCTTCTATGATCTATGCCCACCCATCCAGTTTCAGGGTGATGACTACATGACAAAGAAACGTGAGATGAACTTAAGACTGTTGAAAATCTGTATCAGTTCCGCCTCCTCGCACAGTTCTTACTAATTGATGGAAAAACCAAGAAGGGTTCATTGATCAGCAAAGAATAAACAATAGTCAAAACATGCTGCATAAAAATGGAGCATTTAATCAGTATCCGCAATCAAACCTTTTAGGACTAAGGTTAGAACTCATGAAGTAAATGGCAGTTTCTGATATCTCCCACTCAAACCCTACACTTTGAGATGAATATGTGAGACGATGATGATGCACCAAGTCCTTCAGACATTCTCCCGAGTAGCTCATTGCTCATCTACCTGAGAAGAATGCACTCTATGTGTAGACCTGCTCTGGAACAATAATCAATGGTGGGACGAGGTGGGAGGCCATGTTTGCCACATAATTTGCCTGTACAAACGTGAGACCCTCACACCGATTCAAAGTAAGATGTAAAGGACCAAGCCCTGGATGTAAATGATCAAAGGACACAAACAAAGAATCTAACTTGCGAAGAAACCATGGTCCGGAACAAATAAATGTGGCTTGCTCTCCTTAAATCTACAAGATGGAATAACTCCTTGGAAGGGGAAAGAACATAAAAAGGTAGGCCAAATAATATCCTTATTAACAGCGAAAGCTGAAGGAGCCATTGGCAGAAGGGATTTTTGGAAATACCTGTAAATATGACAACGAACATAAAGGAATTTAATTCATCGAATCTTCATGCTATGGATATGAGAACTCTTGCCAGACATTTTCAGGATACAAAAACTCAGTGAAAGCTCAGTGTCTCAATGGCATGAAGCAGAAAGCAAAATAAGCACCCAGATATATGTTATGCAGGAGCGGCATAAACCCAACCTTACAAAGTCCTTCCCCACTCTTCCGTGACTACCTGACCTGCTGCCTAGTTGACTTCAAATGAGGGGACAGAAAGAGTCAGCGGAAGCCCACCAAGGAAAAGTGACCAATATCAGTTGGATCATAGTTCAATGCACATAGAGCTTCTTTCTCACCGCACCCCTGAAAAGACCATTGTCTCAGGTGAGAGTGTAAAGTCTAAGGCCTGTGCGACTGTTCTAGTGTGATCCCCAAATTCAAGCCACCAATCCCTTCCAATCTCTTTGAAGCCACAATCAGGGCACAACACTCAGGCTTTGTGGATGAGGCACACTCCACAAATGATGGATTGAGGGCAGTGACCAGTTCAGATTTATTGCCAAATGTCTCTGAAGAGAGGACCCAGAAGAGAACTGACAGAGTTGTTCACAACTTTAGATCAAGACCCTAAATCAAACGAAATGGTGTGAAAGTGTACAGCATCCCACAAGAAGGGCACTGTAGGAATGTGGCCCCCCTTAAACAAAAACTTCTACATTTAACATTAAACGACAGAGCCGCAGAATTTCCATCACCAGAAAATTTGTGGGTGGCAGAAATGGAGGAGATATGCTGGGAAGGTAGCAAGATCCAATTCAGGTGGGCTACCACTTCATTCTCCAAACCTAGAGTATGCCGTGCCAGGAGATAGAGAAGATTGCTCTCTTCTAATACTGTGAGTCTATATGCCATGAATCTCAACTAGCATATACCCCACCCTGGTGATGATTGGCATTGCTTCTTGGCTATTCATATGAATCCTCAGGCCATACATTCTGAATATCAAGGAAAATAAACAACAGGTTATTCAAAATTGGGGATATCTCTCCTCCCTCTCCGACAGAAGGCCCATACTCACTCCACTTAGATAAAAGGACTGGGAGAATAGCAACATTTCATGTCAGCTTGGAGTGTTGGCACCTGGTGTTAAAGTCAATGGGCATAGCGGAGATACGGACAGCTCACAAAGAAGATTGTCTTTGGTCATGCACCCTTCCAAAGTGTCAATGATGACTTGAGACACTGGCAAGAGACACCAACTAATTACTGGGACTCGGAACTCTGCAATATTAAATACCTTTGCATGGCGATGTCATTGCACTCAGGAACATCAAGCAAAAGGCTAGCATGTGCTCCCAAGATAGCAAGCACAGCTTCCTAAAGACATATTTTAAGATGGCATACCAACATTTCAACCATGCAAAAGAGAAGAGAGAGAGAGATCTTCCCAAAATCTGTATTGAGTCATGCCCCAAATACATTTTGAGCTGGAGATGGTATGATCCTAAATGTTTCCCATTTTAGAGTAAGACCATGATCCTATAGAGTTATAACTCCCAATCTGATGTGGCCTGCTATCTATTGAAAGGAGTGAGTGTGAAACACATAATCATCCATGTATGGGTGACATAGAATATCTTTGCTTAATGCAGGCCCGTCAATAGGCCATTACTTCCTATACACCCTAGTAGCATATTACAGACTGAAGGGCAGGTCTCTGAAAGGAGTTAAAAAAAAATACAGGTATCTGACAGCTTCTTCTGTTTGTGCCTGCTGAGGTCAATGACAATGTCAAAAAACGACTGCTATGCGGAGTAGGTATTCTGGGGTAATCAGTATTTGTTCTGCGTCAATCGATCCTTTTATCCGTCTGGCTCCAAGTAGCAATGCATGTTCTTAGACTGATTCCATGTCATTTTGCCAACAGGAATTACTTAGAAGTTAATTACTTTGAAGTCATTCCTTTGAAAAAAAACTCATCACTTTTTTTAAAAGAATGTTCCCACCCAAACGCCCCCTTTCCCTTTACTAGTACTCCTACCACAGTCCCTCGCCCACCCCTTTTACCCCCTTAGTCCCGTATATAGATCAGTATTATTTTCTCGAAGTAATTGCTGTCTGTATTACAACGGGATACGCCCAGCATAGTAAAAGCAGCAGGAGGCACAAGGATTGAGTGAGGTTTGACCGGTCTAACATTGGGGCTCTTCTGTTGGGCACAGGACAGCACTACTGGCCTGGAATCAGGCATAGCTCTCAACTCACACGCTTTTGGCGGGTGTCACCCGCCTTGTAAACAGCGGACTCACCCGCCAAGCCTACTGCACACCCATTCGTTTCAATGGGCCTCTTACCCGCCAAAAATAAAATCGGGTGTTTTCACCCGCCTTTGCGACACCAATGGTTGAGAGCAATGAATCAGGAGGTTGGCAGAACAGTGTGTGCTCCTGTTGGAAAAGCAGCACTGGGAGGCCCTGCATGCCTGGATTGAGATGAGGTGGAACAGACATTTGCTATACTCCATTCCTGGAGTATCAGGAAGTGACGTCATTCTGGACTCAGGCACCTCGTTGTAGCTCAAGGGAGGCGGAGACATGGCTGCCGCAATATCAGATAATGGAAATAATTACACGTGTTCACTTATTTGCCTCATTATAATACGCCTCTAGGGCCTTCGATGGCCTCCTGCCTCTTCCATCATACATCTCTAAAGGGGAACTCTGAAACTCTCGCGGCGCTTTCAGAACAGAGTGCCTTGGCTAAGTGACTGCAGCGAGCCGTAGCGGCTGAGAGCATATTTCTGGTTTGGGATGAATTCCATCATCCGATCCTATTATAGCAATTTCTATAGGCATCATTTAATGCGCTATTAAGGGTGAGGCGTTCCCTCCCACTGCGGGAAGAGAGTCGCGAGAGAAGAGCGTGCCCAGAAGCTCCATTATATACAGGGGCCTAATTAAACTCAGAGAGGCAGAGACCCCCACAGCCAGCTGGAGCATCTTGAAAGCAGGGAGTGGGTTGGGTGGATGCATAGACATTTCTTTATTTCATTAGTAGCATTTTAGTAGCCTTAATGAAATGTGTAATGGTCTGCATAAATTACAAGGCCTGTGATTCCAACATCCTTGATTTGTAAAATATTTTTTCTCATTACTCCCCTAATTGTGCTCCAGCAATAAAAAATGAAAAACTTAAAATAGCATCGTTCATGCTGCTTGGATTTCATAAATACGTGAATAATTGTTCAGCTTTCTTCTGTTGTCTTTATGACTCACTTTCCAAACTGAAAGCTCATTTTTGTAGCACAAGAAATGAACCAATGAATGAATGAATGAATGAATTAGGATTTTTTTCGCGTGCATCTTAGACCCGGAAATATCTTGGCTCTAGGGAAAAAAATACACGGTGTTGGAGACAGAAAGGTAGAGAACCCAATAGAAGAGAACATTATCATTTGTGTAAGGGAAACAGAAATGTCTACAGCACCTTCCGGAATGCCTGGTGGTCAGGGATGGCACACAGGGAGTTTGACAGATTATTCCACAGAGTTGGAGCGTCCACCCAGAAGGCCCTTCCTCACACATCGGCCCGGTTATAGCATGGCACACATATCAATAACTAGTTGGCCGAGCACAACAGTCTCCAAGGAACCTATTAGACAAATTTGTCACAGAGATATACTGTCCCGGGGTCATAGTAAGCCTGAGCGACCATACACAATGGGCCTCATTACGACCCTGGCGGTAAGGGGTTAGCGCCATCGTTAGCTGCGCCGACCCCTTACCGCCAATCACGAGTTCCCTTTCCGCCATGGCGGATTTTACACCTGCTTCTAGCGGGTGTAAAAAACCATGGCGGTAAGGGACCTTGATGTTAATTACGCCACCGTAATTTACGGTGGCGTAATTAACGCCTTCCCCACTCCCATTATGCCCTATGGGGCAAAAATGGGAATGGGGAAGGGTAAATGGGGATTGGGGACTTACCGCCCCGCCGACCTCGGAATGGGGCGGTAAGTCCGCCAACCACCATGGCGTAAACGTAGTTTACGCCATGGTGGTAAAGTCACGGCCCAGGCGGTAACTTACCGCCTGGGTCGTAATGAGGCCCAATGACTTAAAGGAGATATGTGCACCCACTGGGAGCCAATGTAGGTTCTGTAGTACCGAGGACACATGGGCAAATTTGGGCAGGCCCACAGCCAAGCATGTGGTGGAATTTTTGTAAACGCTGGATCAATAATGTTGTCTGAGCAAGTAGTGAAGAATTTCAATAATCCAGTGTCCCTCAGATAGTTGCAGAGACCACATTACTATGCAGACATATCAGAATATAAAAAATGACCATTCTCAGAAGTCTTAGCTTGCGATGGCCTGACCCACACATGGCGCCAACCTGCGGTAATGCGGAGAGGGAGGAGGCAATCATAATTCTGAGATTCTTAACCAGTGGGACCGGAGGGGCTAACGGGACAAGGTAAGTGGGCCATTATTCCGATGTTCACAGAGATTCAGTACCTGGAGAGCGGCTGAAAACCATGACCACGGTCTTCTCAGCGTTTAATTTCAGCCAATTGGCATTCATCCAGCTACCCATGTCAGTGACGCAATTTCTGAGGCGGCATGTTGCAACATAATTTTCACTGTCAATTCCCAATATTAGCTGCCTGTTGCGGGCATAGGCAATCAAAAGACACCTGTGAGAATGATTAGTCCGTCACGTGGTAAAACATAAATATTGAAAAGCAATGGAGAAATGGCTGAGCCCTGTGTAACTCCACAGGTATGAGAAGAAAGAGCTGAGAAGAAAGGAGGAAGACAAAGGTCCTAGTTACCGCCTGGGTCGTACCCTTACCACCATGGTGTAAACTATGTTTACACTATGGTGGATGGCGGATTTACCGCCCCATTCCAAGGTAAGTGGGGCGGTAAATCCCCATTTCCCATTTTACCCTTCCCCTTTCCCATTTTTGCCCCATAGGGCATAATGGGGATGGGGAAGGCGCTAATTACGCCACCGTAAATTACGGTGGCGTAATTAGCACCATGGTCCCTTAGCGCCATGGATTTTAACGCCTGCAAAAAGCAGGCGTTAATATCACCATGGCGCTAACGGACCTTGTAATCAGGCGTTAAGAGTGGGCGCCGTTTACGGCGCCGTTAACCCCTTAACGCCTGATTCGTAATGAGGCCCAAAGTATTTGTGTCAGATTGGTGAGGAATGATTGAAGCCACCCAAGAGCAGAGCCTGTGATGCCAGTTTCTTCAAGCCGGTGATACAGAATAAGATGGTCAATTGTGTTGAATGCCGTGGAGAGCTCTAACAGAATAAGCAGGCCTACTCCTCCCTGGTCCACAATCATAGTTATGTCATCTATGGCGGAGAAGAACACAGATTCTGTGCCCATTCCAGGTCGGACCCCTGACTGGAATGTATCCAGGGATTTGGAGTCTTTGAGAAAATCTCAAAACTCTGGCATAACAATCACTTCCACTACCTTCATTAAAAGCATAAAAAGGGAAATGACCCTAAAATTGGCCAGGGCTTCCGGATCCAGCATCGCTTTCTTGAAAATAGGGGAAACAATAGCACTTTTTAGGTCTGATGGAATGTACCGAGTACCCAGTGAGTGGTTCAAGGCAACTGTCAACATTTGCACAACATGAGCCACTACTTCCTTAATCTTTTTTAAAGGTATGGGGTCTAGGAAAGATGAGGCCCTTTGTTGAGTGATCATCTTAAGAACTTGGTCATCAGTAGTCGGATGGATGAACAGAAATCGCACCTCTGCCTTACTAGAAATGTTTTCGGAAAGCACAGAAGGAGAAGGACAGAGAGCATCATGTGCGATTCCAGAGAGGTTTCTGCGAATATTGTTTCTGCAAATATATTGACTATTTTCTCCGTAAAGTAACCAGAGAGAGCGTTGCATAAAACCTGATATGCTGTCATGGCTACCGCGGCAGGTGCATAGTTCCTGAGTAACATAAAACGGTTCTTTGGATTGCATTTTTAGCAAACAATGCGAGTCGAAAAATAGAAAACCTTTGCTTCCTTAATAGCCTTGTGATAAGTCAGGCGAGTATCTTTTAAGAAAGCTCCATCTTGATCGAAATAGACCCACCGCCACTGACCCTCTGCCTGCTTATATTGAACTCTGAGAGCCTTCAAATGGGGAGTGAACCAGGGGGCTAAGCAATGGAAAGGTTTCCTACATAGTTTTTTTCTGAAGTAAGTTCATCTACTGTTACCCTAAAAACTGTTTGCAGCGCACAGAGACGGTTTATGTCTCCACAGAAAGCACTATATGAAAATGGGCAGAAATCAAAGTAGCAAATGGGGGAGGCTCCACCCAGTTTTATGCTCGAGAAGAGTGAAGCAAAGGCTTGAGGCTAGTAGAAGCCAAAGAAATAAGGCAATTAATTCAATGTGACAATATGGTGGTTCCACAGGGATTGCGGGATGTGCCATCGTACTACCAGCCTCAGCAAAAATGAGGTCCAGACAATGCCCTTGCAAGTGAGTCGAAATTGATCAGGCTGGAGATCTGCCATAGCACTCAGCAGATTAGCTGCTAACACCTCGGTGGGGGGACCCCCCAAAGGTTAAAATCCCCTGCAATACATCAACATGGATATTTCAATAGCAGGGTGGTTACAAAATCTACAAAAGCCACAGAAAAAGAAGGGTTTTAGGAAGGGGGAGGTGTATCATAAAAAAATGAATAGTCATGGTGGGAGAAAAAGAAATCTGGACCAACACAAATTCCATTTTAATTGTGTGAACTACTGGAACAGCAGGACATTCCAAGTTTCGTTTGAAAACAAACGCCATGCCTCCACCCGGGTGAGCTGGATCTCTGTCAGCTCACAGGATTGTGAATGGTGCGGGCACAGCATGGTGCAACTCAGGGGTAGAGGAGTCCTTAGCCATGCCTCTTTGATACCAAGAATATATGTGTCATGGGCATCTAATGAATTATAAATATCATGCTTATGTCGCACCATAGCGCGAGAATTACACCAAAAGGCTGCATGAAGGTGACTGGAGCAGCAGAATGAGACGCAAACTCCTGACTCCATTCAACGGGCCATTTCAGCAAACACCCAGAGTACATGCAATTGTTCCTGTTTTCGGAGACATTTGCGGCGCCCATGCCCCAACCGCGGTCTGGACTGGCACAGACGGGCTTTCCATTGGCGCTGTGTGTGTTGTGCTCGGCCACTGCACCGGTGCGCTGCACCCGTCCGCTGCGCCCATCCTCTGTGCCCATCTGCTGCACCGGTTCAATGTGTGGGTAGTCCCTCCAGCACATAAATGTTGTGAGGGAGGAAAAGGAAGTGGTGTGCAATGATGCGTGTGCAGCAAAATGGAGGACCCGCTAGCCGGTCTTTCACGCAAAAGTGCAAAGCACTCTAAGGAAAAGTCCTTATTAAAAGTTCCTATACATTTCCCCTCTAATATTCAATAAAGAAAGTAAAGAGCGAGTCGGACTGTAAACAGCGTGATCTCCCTGTGACCACAATACGGTCACATTGGATTTTCAAGTGACGACAAAGGATTTTAATGGGACGTTGGGTGAATGAATTGGCCTTTAGTATCACTTGTTGTTTCAGGGCATCAGTGTCTTACCCTGGGCAAAGGTCATGGATATTGTTGGGACATTAATGTGATTTAAAGGTGATATTTGGTATTTATAGGTGGTTTGATCAGCAGTCCACCATGCTATGCATTTGGGGGGTAATTCTCGGATCCAGTGGGTCCATTTGGCTACCAATGTCTGCTCATGAATCTTAATAACGTGTATGCCTGGAGACTGCCCGTGGGTGGTACTGGTGCACAGTAAAAAACAACATAACATAACCTTTGGCATTTGTGTGCCCACTTGGATATTTTGTTTGCTTTGTGCATTGGTGGGAGATCCTGAATATTGCTGGATATTGCGTAATATCTGTGGGCGGCCCAATGAGTTGGTGTATGGCCCTGGTCAACATTGAGTAGTTCTGCACAAATGTTGATGCTCCTTCGTATTAGTGGATTGTTGTGTGTATTGGTGAATGGTCATACACATCACTGCATGCTCATGGTCATCAGGGGCTATCTGTAATAACTGTAGTCTGCTCTGATAATTGGTGAGTTGTCCAGAGAGCTTGTGGTTGGTACAACACTCTGCTTGGTGGTCCTGTGTGTCCGTGGGTGATTCTGGCCATCAACCTTGGATGTTGGTGGTTGTTATGGGAAATGTGCGAACAGTCCTGAGAGGATTTGTTTGCAGTATTGTATAGTTCTGAGGGTTGGTGAATAGTCTTTGGCCCCTGACTCTGATCCCACACACTGGTGGGAACTGCTTGGTACTGGTTTGGCATTCTGTATATTAGTGAATAGTGATAATGATAATGATGTGTTATTTATATAGCGCCTTAATCCAAAGCGCTTTACAAAGCACATATTTACATACAATATTACCCAACCGAAATTGGTACTCATTTATTGACCTCGGAAGGATGAAAGGCTGAGTTGGCCTTGCCGGTATTAGCTCTAGCTATCCTGGATAGATGTAATAATGTGTTTTTTGTTGTCATCAGTGTATCGATTTGAACAATTGGATTTGTGCTGGGAAATTGTGTGTAATCCCAGGTGTGTGCTGGTGATGCATCTGGCTATCATTGTTTGGTCCGACACACTGGTTGAGTAGCTCTGGTCGTCATCGGGTGTTTTTTTTTTTTTCATATTAATGGGTGAACAGCTTGTATAGTAAATATGCCTTTTAATCTGTTCCAGATGTTGGCATTGTTGTCTGGTCCTGGATATAGTTTGTTAGCTGAGGCCATTGACAGGTAATCATTTTGACTGGTGATTACTCCAGAGCCTCAGTGTATTCTATTTGTTTTAATTGAATTTGAGGGTGCTCCAGAGTGTTGGTGGGTGGTTTGGGGCATCATTGGGTGGTACTGTGCATAGCCTGGCGTTTATTTGTATCAATGTTTTTTCTTTTGCTTGGTGGCTGCTGTCACAGCTGGCTTTACCAACACACCTACTCTTGAAGAATGTCCACGTTTTATTGACATCTTGGAGAAGGGATTCCCCCAGGACTGTCCCTCTCTCTTGTCTCCTGTGTGCTTCTCCATACATATCACAGGCATCCCTAAATCCCAAGTTGGTCATTAGAGAATGGTACTTGTACTATCTAATGGGAGAGTGGTTAGTTGTGATGGCCTAAAGGCAAATGCCTTATATCACTGCCTCGCTCTGAGATTTTCTAGGTAAATTCAATCCCGGGATCCAACAAGAATAGCAATGATCTTATCAACTGGAGTAGGTGCCTTCCAATTATCCAGGTTTCACTTGTCTTTCCCTCTTACATCTTCATATTCCTTATGCTAAACTTCGCTCAGTCTCCTTTCACTCCCTGCCTCGTCCCCGCTCTTCCTCCCACTGCCTCAACCTTCTCTCCTCTCTCCCTCCAATGTTATTGTTATATGTAAAAGACAAGCTGAATTAGCATGGAAACAGTCACCATCCACTATTAATAAGACATCTTACGCACTGGCATCGAACATCTATAAATCAGCCATCATCCAGTCTAAAAAAAATATGTACAATGAAAGAATCAGCAACGCCAAATCTAATACCAAAGAGCTCTTCAATATCCTGAGAGAACTCGAATCACCCTCCCCCACTCCAGACACTTGTAACAAAGACATCCACTGGTGCACGAGCATCCAGGAAGCACTCCTAGGCAAAATTGCCACACTACAAGCCAAAATCCTGACAAAGAAAGAAAGCCTCACCCTCACTGATAACATCACCCCCTCTACACACACCCACACCACCCCCCAAAATGATGACAATAACCTCTTTGAGTTTTCCAACATAACCATCAAAGAGGTTGAAGAAATAATCTACTCTCTTAAACCGTCCAAATGCCAAGGCGATACCTGCCCAGCCCCAGTCATTAAAGATGCAGCCAAACAACTTGCTCCCTTCATCACTTCCCTCATCAACTCATCTTTCACCTCCAACATAGTGCCCAACAACCTCAAGGACTCCTGGGTTCTTCCTTTACTTAAGAAGCCCACCCTTGACCCTAATGTCCCCACCAACTACAGACCCATTACGACCGTACCCTTCCTACTAAAAATCCTCGACAGAGCTGCCTATCTTCAGATACAGAACCACCTTGAGAAAAATAACTTACTAGGACTCAGACAATCAGGATTCCGCCCCAAACACGGCACTGAGACCGCCCTGATTGACCTTAAGATACAGATGGACAACATTAAAGACAATGGTAAACTAGCCATCCTTCTCCTTCTTGACTTATCGGCCGCCTTCGACCTGGTCAACC
The DNA here is from genome assembly GCF_040938575.1 of Ambystoma mexicanum. NCBI lineage: Eukaryota > Metazoa > Chordata > Amphibia > Caudata > Ambystomatidae > Ambystoma > Ambystoma mexicanum. Next base: position 1,021,997,232 of record NC_090925.1, on the reverse strand, counting down.
ACGACATCCTCTGCAAACATCTATCCTCAGCAGCCAAATTTTCAGATAACGCCAACGCATGGATCCATTCCTTCCTTAACAACAGATCCATGAGAGTCTACGCACCCACAGCCTCTGCCATCCCAGCCCCAGTCACTTGCGGTGTCCCCCAGGGCTCCTGCGTCTCCCCCACTCTATATAATGTGTTCACGAAACCCCTCTTTGACATATTGGACCGCTTGGGTGTCATCTACACCAACTACGCAGATGACACCCAAATACTGATCCCTTTAACAGGCGACTACTCCACCGACCTCACTGCTCTCAACAACATTTATTCCATTATCCAAGAATGGATGGCCAAGCATGGCCTATGCCTCAATGACGACAAGACCGAACTTCTTCTCCTAGGTTCCCAACCCAGACTTAATAAACTCGACAAACTCTATCAAGCATTCACTATAGACGGCAATAACATCATCGTCTCTAACAGCGTCAAAACCCTAGGAATCTACCTCGACTCCTCCCTCACACTGACAAGACAGATCAATTCCATATCATCAGCCACTGCTTACACCTGTAAACTCATCAATGCCAGCAGACCTTACCTCTCACCATCCAACTGCATCACCTTAGCCAGAGCGCTAGTCCTTTCCAAAGTTGACTACTGCAATGCGTTATATTTGGGAACCAGTCAGAAAAACATCAACAAACTACAAGTCATACAAAACAACGCCTTGCGAGCAGCCCTGAACATACCCAAACATGAACACATTTCGGACGCCAGACGCACCTGCCATTGGCTATCCATACCACAAAGAATTGAATATAAAACCATCTCACTCACACACAAATGCCTAGCTAACCAAGCACCCAGATACCTATCCGACAATCTCAATCACCACACCCCAGCGCGCCCTACCAGATCAGCTCAAACACATTGCTTAAATATCCCAAGATTTAAGCTCCAAAAAGCAGGTGGCTCCAGCTTCCCCGTGCTTGCCTCCAAACTTTGGAATTCACTTCCACTCGAGCTGAGATCAGAACCTTCCTTTCACAGATTTAGACACAACACAAAAATTTGGCTTCTATCCAAAGAAACGTAAACTGCCTAGCCCTACCTTACTAGCATGCACCAAGACTGTAAATTTGTAAATATGTAATCGGTTTGTACATTTCTGTTGTATTATTCTTGTTGTATTCATCGCAAGCGCCTGGATGCCCTAGGGCCAGGCGGTGCTATACAAATAATAAACTAAACTAAACTAAACTAAACTAAACTAAACTAAACTAAACTAAACTAAACTAAACTAAACTAAACTATTCTATCTCTCACTCTTCTACACCTTAGTTCTACCCTCCACTGTATTTCACTGCTACGTCATCTCTCGCACTACTCACCTTTCTCACTACTCTCTACTACTCTATCTGCCCACTACCCTTCACTGCACTCTCTTCCCACTACTCTCCCTACAGTGTCCTCCCACTACTTGTCACTAGACCCTGATCCCACTACTGTATGCTCTCCTCCCACACCTTTGCCTGTCGTCGACCTCCTTTCACTCTCCCAGGCACCTTTCCCAACCACTCTCACTCAAACCCCACAGTCTGCACTAGTCTCGCTCATACGCAAACACTCTCAAAACCAAGACCCATTTACTCTCACCAGCCGATACATGCACATACTCTCTATGATCCTCCTCCATGCTCTGCTGCAGCTTCCTTCCTTCCTCCACCTGATCGCTCGTCTGCCTGCTCATCCTTTGCCCTCACCCAAACAGCCCATGCAGCCTTGTCCTTTCTGAGCATTTTTTGTAATCATCCTTTCCACCTTGATTGGTCCTCCAATCCAGATGGGTCCCCAGGCCAAATACTATCTTCTTTTACCCCATTGACCAGGGTTCAGAAGCCAGAGCACAGAAAACTGGCCTTAACCCTCACCCCCTTTTATTCACTAGTCTTCCAACTCTTATCAAAGGCCGCCAGCTACAGGCAAAATTAAGCTTAAAGTTTGTGTCCGCATTGAATGGAACGTCAGGATTGCAGGTCTGACTTGCACTTCATTTGGTTACCTTCCCGCATGCCGACTCTGCTCTCTTCCATGAACTGTGTTGTTGGGCATCTGCTGCAAGGACTTGTGGGAAACATAGTCCAAAGGGACAAAATGAGAAACATTTGCCAGCATGTTCCACAGCAGGTATGGGTTAATGACAGCGGTACTGTGTACATCTCGCAAGGCACACATAGTAGGAACAGACTAGGAACCTTCCAACTCCCTCAACCATTCTCTGAGGTAGAACTGGCTCTGGCAAGTACCCTGCTAGGACTCCTGCTTCAAGTTGAGAGGATTCTCCTTCTCCTTTCGACAGTGTCAGATCTCTGACCCTTTCACAGTGCTCCTAGACAAAATGTGGATGATCACAGAAAGTAATGGATATTCCAGGTTTCCTGGGGTGACCCTGGAACTGTGTTTCCTGCCCAGCCTTCATGGTTGTTCCTTAGTATTGTTGAGTGGTCCTGGGTGTTAGTGGGCGTCCATCACCATAAGAATGATGACCCTCTGTTAATGGAACTTCTGCACAGCCCTGTGCATTAGCAGAGTGTCTGAGACACTGCTGGTTGGTCATTGCAATCAAAGGCTGCTGCTGGTTCCTTAGGTGAGCATAGGTAGCCATGGGCAGATATATTCTCTAGTAGGTGTACCTGTATATAGATGCAGGTTTACAGGAATTGACATTCCTGGCTTCGCTTGGGCCTATAACTATGGGCCCCGGGGCATTACCTTAGTCGGTAATGCCCCCGCCGCGAGGGTCATATTGCTTAATTAATGGGAGATCCTAGTCATTAGTTGGTGACTCTGGATACTGAGGTGCAGTCCTTGGCATTGGAATAGAGTCATGTGCCTTGATACATGGTTCTTGCCTTTGATGGATTCAGAAAATGATTAGGATTTTCTATTTTTGGTGTGACTTTTTTGTGTATGAAGTTGATGTTATTTTGCATATTGTCAATGTTAATCTATTTTCCCTTACAAATGATTACAGGCAATGCTACTCTATAGTTTCTAGTTTGTTATTGATTGGAATCCTTTATGATCTTGCACAGGTTTTTGGCCGAGTCAGTCACATCATGATGTATGGAGTTTGTTAACACACATATGTTTCTATCGCTTTCATACTTATGGTATTGGAATATGTAGTAGTAGGGACACAGATTAACAAATGCAAAGAAGAGCTCCATATCTCTGGCTATGCCTTTTTGAAGTGGTGATGTGTTTTTTTTTTATTTTTTTTATTTTATTTTAACAAATTCATTCATGTATTCATGTTGCTTATGTTTACCTGGTGACACGTGAAACAAAGACATTGTGTAGACAATATGTGGTTGAAGCTATCTGTGATTTGTGCAAAGAGCCCCTTTTAGATCCCTTTTCACAAACATTTCCAGAGGCATGTAACCTATAAGGGTGTGTTGAAACTCATCTATGCTGGATCATCAATTACCCTCACGGTAAATTCAAGTCTGGAGCCCATGGGTAACAATGCTGGACAGGCACAGGATTGAAGTCCGTTGACCACCAATGCCACTTTTTAGTTCCCTGACAACAGTCATACTTTTTTTTTATCAATGCTGGAGTAGGTGTAACCTTTTTCCTATAGCTACTGATCTGTGTCCTGTATCTCCTTCGATTTTCATTCCTCCAATGACATTTTTGAAATTGCCTTTTTTGGCCTCCTTTAAAAAAAAATGTTTTTTATTTTCCCTTTGCTTTCGTGGCCTCAAAGGACAGCACCAGCAAATAACCGAGGCAGTATGAGTTTGAAGCTCATGTAGAACCTTGTAGAAACATTTATCCTCGTGGCTTGATGTCCAAGGGGTTCTGTGCATGCTATTTCTAAATGGAGGAGTCCTTCACTCAATCACAATGCCCGGGACTACTTAAAATAATATGTTGCTGGATAAAATAGTGTAGTGCATATTTTCAACCCGTTGATATACAACAGCGTTTTTTGTTTTTCTTTTACCTGATACTAAGAATTAGAAAAATTGAAACACATGGGCTGGGAGAATCCCTCTTCACAAACAATGTGGCCCCCCTTGGTTAATTGCTTTCCTTTGAATCTATTTTATTTTATTGTGTTTCATTGAGTTGCTTTTAGTAGCTATTGGCTATATACTATCAGGGTAATTCATAGAATTCAGCGCACAAGTAGCGCACGCGGCTGGCGCACAGCGTGCGCGTGCGATAGTCTGCGCCAGCCGCGTGCGCCAAAACCGAATCCGGCGCACAGCGTATTCATGGATTTTAGCTTCCCCAGGCAGCCGTGGCGCACAGTGGCGCAGCGACTCGCTGCAGCGCCAGTTACGCCCCCAGGAACGCCCCTTGCGCTGGGAAATCTCATAAAAATCACAAACCAGCGCAAGGGGCTGCGCTAACCCTGGACCATCACGGCAAGCGGCCCATGCGATTTTCAAGGGTGCGCAGGAAGTTTCACACGTCAAATCCCAGGCTACGTCCATTTCAGGGGTGCGCGGGAAGTTTCACACGCGAAAAGCTAGGCTACGGGAATTCCAGGGGTGCGCGGGAAGTCCCACACGCGAAAAGCCAGGCTACGTCCATTTCAGGGGTGCGCGTGAAGTTTCACACGCGAAAAGCTAGGCTACGGGAATTGCAGGGGTGCGCGGGAAGTCCCACACGCGAAAAGCCAGGGTACGTCCATTTCAGGGGTGCGCGTGAAGTTTCACACGCGAAAAGCTAGGCTACGGGAATTGCAGGGGTGCGCGGGAAGTCCCACACGCGAAAAGCCAGGGTACGTCCATTACAGGGGTGCGCGTGAAGTTTCACACGCGAAAAGCTAGGCTACGGGAATTGCAGGGGTGCGCGGGAAGTCCCACACGCGAAAAGCCAGGGTACGTCCATTACAGGGGTGCGCGGGAAGTTTCACACGCGAAAAGCTAGGCTACGGGAATTCCAGGGGAGCGCGGGAAGTCCCACACGCGAAAAGCCAGGGTACGTCCATTACAGGGGTGCGCGGGGAAGTTTCACGCGCGAAATCCCAGGCTACTTCCATTTCAGGGGTGCGCGGGAACGTTTCACACGCGAAATTCCAGGCTACGTCCATTTCAGGGGTGCGCGGGAAGTTTCACACGCGAAAAGCTAGGCTACGGGAATTCCAGGGGTGCGCGGGAAGTCCCACACGCGAAAAGCCAGGGTACGTCCATTTCAGGGGTGCGCGGGGAAGTTTCACACGCGAAATCCCAGGCTACTTCCATTTCAGGGGTGCGCGGGAACGTTTCACACGCGAAAAGCTAGGCTACGGGAATTGCAGGGGTGCGCGGGAAGTCCCACACGCGAAAAGCCAGGGTACGTCCATTACAGGGGTGCGCGGGAAGTTTCACACGCGAAAAGCTAGGCTACGGGAATTCCAGGGGTGCGCTGGAAGTCCCACACGCGAAAAGCCAGGGTACGTCCATTACAGGGGTGCGCGTGAAGTTTCACACGCGAAAAGCTAGGCTACGGGAATTGCAGGGGTGCGCGGGAAGTCCCACACGCGAAAAGCCAGGGTACGTCCATTACAGGGGTGCGCGGGAAGTTTCACACGCGAAAAGCTAGGCTACGGGAATTCCAGGGGTGCGCGGGAAGTCCCACATGCGAAAAGCCAGGGTACGTCCATTACAGGGGTGCGCGGGGAAGTTTCACACGTGAAATCCCAGGCTACTTCCATTTCAGGGGTGCGCGGGAACGTTTCACACGCGAAATCCCAGGCTATGTCCATTTCAGGGGTGCGCGGGAAGTTTCACACGCGAAAAACTAGGCTACGGGAATTGCAGGGGTGCGCGGGAAGTCCCACACGCGAAAAGCCAGGGTACGTCCATTACAGGGGTGCGCGTGAAGTTTCACACGCGAAAAGCTAGGCTACGGGAATTGCAGGGGTGCGCGGGGAAGTTTCACACGCGAAATCCCAGGCTACTTCCATTTCAGGGGTGCGCGGGAACGTTTCACACGCGAAATCCCAGGCTACGTCCATTTCAGGGGGGCGTGGATAGTTGAACACGCTACTCCGATCGTTGGGTCTTCACAGGTCTTCCCTGTACAGCCTCCACGTCCCCTGCATGCAGTCCACACCACAGTGGATTACCCTGCACACCTGCTCATGACTCCCACCCCCCAGCAGTCATGGGGCACCCTCCACCAGGCCCCCACCCATGTCTCCCACCACCCCCACCCCCCAGCAGTCATGGGGCACCCTCCACCAGGCCCCCACCCATGTCTCCCACCACCCCCACCCCCCAGAAGTCATGGGGCACCCACCACAAGGCCCCCACCCATGTCCCACTCATGCCTCCCACCACCCCCACCCCCCAGCACTGTGGGGCACCTGCCAGCAGGCCCCCACTTATGTCCCACTCATGCCTCCCACCACACCCAGCCCCCAGCACTGTGGGGCACCTGCCAGCAGGCCCCCACTTATGTCCCACTCATGTCTCCCACCACACCCACCCCCCAGCAGTCATGGGGCACCCTCCACCAGGCCCCCACCCATGTCCCACTCATGCCTCCCACCACCCCCACCCCCCAGCACTGTGGGGCACCTGCCAGCAGGCCCCCACTTATGTCCCACTCATGCCTCCCACCACACCCACCCCCCAGCACTGTGGGGCACCTGCCAGCAGGCCCCCACTTATGTCCCACTCATGTCTCCCACCAACCCCACCCCCCAGCAGTCATGGGGCACCCTCCACCAGGCCCCCACCCATGTCCCACTCATGCCTACCACCACCCCCACCCCCCAGCACTGTGGGGCACCTGCCAGCAGGCCCCCACTTATGTCCCACTCATGCCTCCCACCACACCCACCCCCCAGCACTGTGGGGCACCTGCCAGCAGGCCCCCACTTATGTCCCACTCATGCCTCCCACCACACCCACCCCCCAGCACTGTGGGGCACCTGCCAGCAGGCCCCCACTTATGTCCCACTCATGTCTCCCACCAACCCCACCCCCCAGCAGTCATGGGGCACCCTCCACCAGGCCCCCACCCATGTCCCACTCATGCCTACCACCACCCCCACCCCCCAGCACTGTGGGGCACCTGCCAGCAGGCCCCCACTTATGTCCCACTCATGCCTCCCACCACACCCACCCCCCAGCACTGTGGGGCACCTGCCAGCAGGCCCCCACTTATGTCCCACTCATGCCTCCCACCACACCCACCCCCCAGCACTGTGGGGCACCTGCCAGCAGGCCCCCACTTATGTCCCACTCATGTCTCCCACCAACCCCACCCCCCAGCAGTCATGGGGCACCCTCCACCAGGCCCCCACCCATGTCCCACTCATGCCTCCCACCACACCCACCCCCCAGCACTGTGGGGCACCTGCCAGCAGGCCCCCACTTATGTCCCACTCATGTCTCCCACCAACCCCACCCCCCAGCAGTCATGGGGCACCCTCCACCAGGCCCCCACCCATGTCCCACTCATGCCTACCACCACCCCCACCCCCCAGCACTGTGGGGCACCTGCCAGCAGGCCCCCACTTATGTCCCACTCATGCCTCCCACCACACCCACCCCCCAGCACTGTGGGGCACCTGCCAGCAGGCCCCCACTTATGTCCCACTCATGCCTCCCACCACACCCACCCCCCAGCACTGTGGGGCACCTGCCAGCAGGCCCCCACTTATGTCCCACTCATGTCTCCCACCAACCCCACCCCCCAGCAGTCATGGGGCACCCTCCACCAGGCCCCCACCCATGTCCCACTCATGCCTCCCACCACCCCCACCCCCCAGCACTGTGGGGCACCTGCCAGCAGGCCCCCACTTATGTCCCACTCATGTCTCCCACCAACCCCACCCCCCAGCAGTCATGGGGCACCCTCCACCAGGCCCACACAGATGTTCCCCTACCAATAGGAAATCACAATACAGATCCCAGGATCCCATGGGCAACCACATCCCACCCCATGTCACCCCAGTCCATACACACATCCAAGGTACACATCCATTCAAAAATCAAATACCCATTACATGATACATAACCAATGAGCAGTATGCGCATGAGTCCAAGTCCGTCAGACTCACACAATGGCAACACATGACTGTGAAAACCCAGATTGTGACAGTCAAGAAACCAATGAGAGAAGTCCACACAATAGAATCAAAAGAACAATGTATTAAAATGTAAGAAGGAAAAAAAAAGAAACACCTAAATGAATACACAAAGTAACAGGTAAAAAAAAAAAAAAATCTAATGAAAGGTGAAATCCAAAAGAACGGGTGCAAAGTCAATCAAAATGGAAATCAAAAACAAACACATTGCCCCATGGTCCAAATAATAAAATCGAAAATATCCACAAACTATGTACAAAGATGATTGTCCGGGTCCAATATCCCTAAAAACCATAAAATGAAACCTACCCAAAACCTAACTAATGCTAACTATATACAAAAAACGTGGGCCATTGTCCAATCAACCGAAATAATAAATAAAAATAAAGGAAACCTACTATCTACATAACTATATACAAAGGCGGCGGGCCAGTCCTGCGGCTCACTGAGAGATGTTATGGGCCAGGGCATCATCGAACTCCCTTTCTATCTCCCCGAGGCGTTCCTCCTCAATGGCCCCGAGGGCCCGCAGGGCTGACGCAGTGTCCACCTCCAAGCCCCTGCGGATCTCCTCGAGGCACTCGGCACGCCTCAGGGCCCTCTGCATGGAGTCCACCGCCCTGACCATAGCGAGCCGCCCCTCTTCTGCCCGCCGCCTCTCCGCATCTATTGCGTGGCCTAACCGCTGCCACACGGAAGACACATTCTGTCCAGGGTCCTCCTGCCCTCCAGCCGATGGCTGCCCCTCCGATGTTGATGGCCCCGAGCCATGACGCCTCCCACGTCGCTGCCGCTGCCTCTGCAGCCACTGCCTCTGCCAGCACGACGGCATCCAGGCTGATGGTATCCACTGACGCCGTCGTGCACGTGCCCTGCCTGATGATGCCGGCACATCCTCCACCTGCAGGGGTCCAGTTGCCATGGTGTCCACACCAGCTGGACCACCGACTCCCGACTGTGGCAGGGATGGGATCCCCACTGAGCCGGCTGCATTGGTCGGGGCAGGTCCACAGGGGGCCCTGGTGTCAACTGGGCCGGAAGACGGCAAGGAGAACGACCGGCGCATACTTTCCACAGAGGAGGAGATGCCCGACACATTGGCCATCACCTGCAGAAAACCCGCGCCAATGGCAGATCCCAACTGGGCCACGTCGGCACGGTGCTCTTCGTGATGATGTGCGTGCTCCTCCCGGGAAGCACGCACGTCATCACGAATGACCCCCGTGCGCAACGCGACCCCAATCAGGACCTTTTCCATGCGCCCACGGGTCCCCTCGTCCGCAGGTGGAGGGGAGTCAGATGACATAGACACCCCCTCCACCTGCGGACGGGCCTGGGACGGGGCATCCATGCTGGTGCATGGTGGTGCACTCACAGGGTCAGGGACAGCGACATGCACAGGCACCTCCACGGCGACCTGTGCTGCCTCCTGCCCCTGGCCCTGGACTGCACCACTTGCACCAGCAGGGATGCCCCCACCAGGCCTCAGGTGTGCCTCAGTCTCGGCCGCCTCCTCCTCTGTAGAAACCACCAACCTGGATGGCTCCTTGCCCTCTTCCGCTGTAGCTGGCCCCTGTGGGGGCTCACCCACCCCTTCCGCCGCAGCCGTGGGGGCATCCCCGCCGTCTACCTCCACAGCGCCGTCTCCGCCCTCTCCATCACTAGCCGCTGCATAGAGGGAGACATAGAACACAAGCATCAGGGCACTGTACAATGGTCCCCTACACAGGAAGCAATATCAGATGACTGGCAATGGTAAAGTACACTTCTATCATGTCCCTCCACAACACATGGGTCAGGCAATACACACACGCAACACCCATGGTCCATGGCATGCACATCAACATACATGTCCACTGCACTCTTCTAAAGTACGATGTCATGGAACTCACATGCATCATTGGTCATGCAAATCACACGCACACACTTCACCCCTGTCACATCCATGTGGCCTCGTACATCACAAATACAGTGGATACAAGGATGATTAGGCAGCATCAGTGAATCTGTACAGTGTCACAGACATGTGTCATTCATCCATGCCATTCAAAAGTCACAGACATGCAGGTCAAGCACACCGACCTCGACACCATACATGTACCTGGCATCAGCATCCATCCCTCACCCACACCCATGTCCACGAACATACACTTGCATGCTCACATGTGTCCAATCTGCATAGGCCTCCTCAGGTTGCATAGCAACACATACAACAACCATGTGATCCACAAATTACTGGTCGCACATGCATCGCCATGACAACACTGCACACATACATGCCTACAAGGCCCATTCCACACATACAGCATCACACAACCAGCACACTGCAACATGCACTGTCTCACACAGCAATGCCTGCACACTTACCGCTCAACTCCAGACGGGTCTCCCTCTCAAGGACCTGGGAGTGGAGCGCTGGGTGTATGCGTGCCAGGACCCTCATTTGGATCGAACTCATGTGGCCCCGGCCCCCCTCCACGAGGCGCCAGGCCTTTGAGAGGGTCCTGGACCTGCAGTCCTCCCAACGCTTCCTGACATGTGGGTTGTCGCGGACTGCCACCCCCTCCGCGTTGATGGCAGTCACGATGTCGTCCCAGATCCGAGTCCGTCCTTCATAGTTGACGCGGCTACTTCCGAACAGGGCATCATACTGCCCCAGGACTCGCTCCACCAGGACCCCAACCTCGGTGACACTGAAGCTGGGGCCCCTCTGCCTCTCTGGCTGGGGGTTGCCAGTGGTGCCAGATGTTTCAGTGCCCGACATGGCAACCCCAGAGGCAGGAGTGGGTGGGCAACTTGGTCCTGGGGCTGGGCTGTGGAGTGGTGTTCTTCCAGTCGGGAGTCTTCAGTTCCAGCAGGGGTGGACACAGCAACTGTACGCCTGCAGATGGCTGATGTGCAGGCACCAAATGGCAGGGCACGGTGGCAGCAGGCAGGCAGGCAGGCAGGCAGCAGCAGATGGCACGTGGGATGCTGCTCGGGGCACTGGGGGGCAGTAACTCGGCCTTCTGGGCAGGAGCGTGGTCTTCCGTGTGTGAACGCGTGGCCAGCTTGATACGGAGTGAATTGGCACGTGAAAATCATGCACGTCTGCGTGGAATCCGAGGAAAGGCCCTCAGCGCGTAAGCACGTCAGCACGCGTACGCGATTTCATTGGTCCAAAGGGCCAGGCGCGTAAGCGCGCCTATGACGCACGGGTGTTTCCCAACCCACGTGAAAAAAATACACGTGCCGCGCGAGCGCGTCAGCACGCGTACCCGATTTCATTGGTCCAAAGGGCCAGGCGCGTAAGCGCGCCTATGACGCACGGGTGTTTCCCAACACGCGTGATTGGTCCAAAGGGCCAGGCGCGTAAGCGCGTCTATAACGCACGGCCGTTTCCCAACACGCGTGAAAGAAACACAAGCCAGTGTCAATGCGTGTGATTGGAGGCTGGCCCTTCAGCGCCTACACGCGGAAGTGACGCAGGACCTGTGGGCCTGCATAAAAGGTACATGTAGAACGCCATTTCCTTGTACGTGCTTTTCGTGGAGAGCGAGTTGGTGTATTCTGTACTTCTTGTCAGTTGACACGCGATTTACTTCACGGCGTTCAAAGGTCGTACTCCCTGTTACCTCTGACAGCTTTTTCTCTTTTGCTCTTTTTCCTGGGCCTGTTTCCTCACACAGCGTTCCCTTCTACTGTTGTCCTGTCTCCATAGACAGCGTCCCATTCTTCTTTTGGCGGGGGTGTTGCCAACGCGCACACGCGCGTCTTTTTGACGCATTTCTCCCTGGCAGACGGTGAGTTGCGCACGCATCTATCATCTGTGCTTGCCCCGTGTGTCACGTACCTCTTCAGAGGTCAATCTAGGCTGCGTGTGACACGCATACGTTCATTCTTGTGTTACTGGATGCCACAGCGTAGTGCAGGGTTTTTTATACGCACACGTGGTCTAGGAGGGGTATCGTGCACGTTCCTTAACTTTTTTGGGGTGCCTGTGCGTTGCGTGACCCGTCATCTTTCCCCAGGGGTGTCATATAGCCTTGCCACTGCACTAGGGTACGAATACCATCTGGTACCCAACCCCTTTGACACCCAATTGCCCAGGACAATTGTGCACACCCACTCCCATACGCACAATAACATCAGTGCCATGGTTGGGAGGCGTGCAAGCCGTAAGGGTGGCAAAGGTGGCCGAGCCACACGTGGTGGCCGTGGAGGATCCACTAGGGGACGTGGTTGTGACTTGCAGGGTGTCCCTGTCCCCCCCAGTCTGGAGGACCAGTCAGGGACACCCATGCCCCCCCCCCAGGTTGAGGGTCATGTGGCTGATACCAACCCTGATCAGCCCTTGTTGGACCAGCCCATTGTGGCACCAGACCTGTCCGAGGGTGACTCCATCGCTGACATCCAGGTCAGCAGGTCCACTGCACGTGCACCGGTGCACATTGGTGTCATCAGGACACGCGCATCTATGCCAGATAGGTCATCTGCTGCCCCCCGTGGGCAGGGTGTGGCTCCATCCACCCCACCTCTCATACACCCTGCCAAGACTGTGTCGGTCCTAGTTCATGCACCTCAGATCAGGCCTGACCTTATCCCTCTACCCCCAATGCCTGCACCTACTCCCATGCTGAGTGTGCAATCCCACACACCCAGTACTGAGTCCACCACGGCTCCTGCCCCTAATGTCCACAGCGGCGTAGGACACTCTGGATCCCCACCCCCTTCCAAGCGGAAGAGGAAGAGTGCACGTCCGGCACAGGCTGATGCCCCAGGCACGGCTGCACAGTCCGGCCCATCAAGGAAGCCCAGCTTCACAGACGCCGAACTGAATGCACTTGTTCAGTATGTGTCAGACCATGATAGGGAAATGGTCATCGTTGCAGGGTCCAAGACCACACATGCCAGACGCCAGGCACACTGGCAGACCATTGCTGACAAAATAAGTGCCCTTGGAGTAGTGAGGCGCACAGCTAGTGATTGCCAGAAGCGCTGGAATGACCTTAAGCGCAGGGCAAAGGATAAGCTGGCCTCAAGTCATGCCGCAACCTTGGTGACTGGAGGTGGGTCCCCAGCACAGGAAATAGAACTCACACCACACGAGTCCGTAGCTGGATCCTACGTCACCGAGGGACAACTCCAAGGTGTGGGAGATCTCCCTGATTACGAGGCATCATCCGGTGAGTGCACATGCATGTGTGTTATATCCATGTGCATGGTGTGTGTGCGAAGCCTTCATGTTGGGTGCCTGTCAAGGGGGTGTGTGGCAGAGTTGATAGTGTCACCCATGTGCCTCATCCAGTATGTTCAGTGCAACACCATGTGCCCACACCACTATCCCTACTGCCAACAGTGCACATATGGCCCTACACCATGGAAGTTCCCCTTGAATTGTCATTTTGTCACGACATTGTTGCTCATTCTCCCCTGTCTATTCATCTTATGTCTTACATACCATTCCTACACTTTCCCCCAGCCATTCAAGTTCCATCGTCACATGCCTGACATGCAATGATACCACATGCTAATGCGTCCTCTGTATATACATGGCACTCAACATGCTGTCATACTCTGGAATTTGCCTTGACACCCACCTCCTACCTGTGTGCTCTTATTCCGTCTGGTTTCAAGCCCCATTCCCTCACACTCCATGCTGCTCTTCATGGTCTATCTTCCCTGAATTCTACTGTTCAGACCATCGTGCCCTACTCACGACACCTGCTTGCAAACAGTCAAATGAGGGCACCCTGCCCTCCAATGCGACCCACCCTATTGCTGACAAGTACATCTGAGCCTACTCAAGGTTAACTCTCACTGACATCTGCTCATACATGCCTTTGCCTGTCCCATGGACCCTTCACATGGTCCCAGTCCTCTCTCCTTGCTCCTCTTCCACCATCAATGGTGTGACCCGTTGGGGTGTACTCTTGGCCTCCTTCCAATCCTCAGAGGCCACAATTGATGTGTATGGTAATGGGAGCATCTCAGTCCAAGGACCTCAGGCCAACCTTATTCTCCTTGACAAATGCTACCCACATCTCATCAACTTCCTTTCCTCTCCTGCTGTCCCCCCTCCTCTCTCCTCATCTATCCTGCACTGCCTCCCTGCACCCTCCCATGATCCTTCTCCGCCTCCCACTCCAACTCCTACACATGCTGCACCTCTGATCTGTAGCACTCCCCGTAAGTCCTACCTCCACATTTACACTCCTTACTCTGCCGCTGCATCAGGCATTCCTCCAATATATGTCACTTACATGAGGTAATGCACCTTGACATCCTTGGTCTCAGGGAAAACATGTCTGACGGCCAGCTCTGTCTGCATCTTTGACACACTCCTACCTGACGTTCAGGAGATCCTCTCCTTGGCCCGGCACTACTGTGCAGGGGGGGGTGTGCCCTTGCCTTCCCTGAGGGTATTCCTGCCACTGTCACTCCTACGTAGACCTACTCCCCTCTGGAATGGCTTGTGTGACGTCTCTCTCCATCTCACCTCGACATTCACAAACTGTGCGTACTGTGTATCGGAAAACTGGTCAAATGTACTACTTCCTTTCTGAGTGGCCTCACCTCTCCTCCTCACTCATGTCCCCAGACACTGAAATCCTCTTCCTTGGTGATGAACGCATCCACCTGCATGCTTGTTGTCCCCCCCACGTGACTTTTCCGTGACCTCAGCAACTCCCTATCACCCTCTAAACTCCCGTCTGTCCCTACTCATTCTGCAGGGCACACTCTTGATGCTCTGATCTCATCTGACCTTCCCCTCTCCCTCCGTCTCTGCACTCCTCTCTCCTGGAGTGATCACTTTCTCCTCTCCTCCCACCTCACCCTCACCACCCCACAGGCAAAGCCACCCTCACCACTGTCACACACCTTCTTGGTATTCCAACCCATGAAGTGTGTGTCAGTCGAGGCTTATGCTGCCAAAATCTCCCCCCCATCCAGCTCCCCCTTAGGCTCACTCCCATCCTGACAGGGCCCACTCCATGCTCCACTCTATGTCAGGTACACTGGATGTCTTTGCCACGGTCATGACAATCCGCCTGAAGCCCCATGCCAATGCTGACTCCTGGCATGACTCGGATCTTGTGAACCCAAAACACAGGTGCCGGGTGGCAGAGAGGAAATGGCCTGCATCATGCTCATCCTCTGGCAAACTGGCCTGCCGCCTGCTCCAAAGGCAATAGCGTCTCACCCTTCTCACCAAGATGAGAGCCCCAATCCAAGGGCACATATCTGCGGCATCTGACAACTCTGCAGGACACATTGAAATCTGCAAGGACCTTGCCGAGCCAGATGCAGTGTGTACCTCCCCTGTCCCCTCCGAGCCCACAGCACTGCATGACTGTCTCTGTACCCCTATAGGCCACCCCCCAGCACTTGTCTGCGCCTACCACCATCTGCCCTCGACGTTAAGTCCTACTTACCTTGTACAGCACTTGCAGCCGCAACTTCCCCTTGCACTTCATTGTGCCACCCACCTCTGCACTTGCGTTACATGAATGACACCAGCACCAGTAGGATTGTTGAATGGCATCCCCTTCTGCCCCACCACCCCTCAGTGCTCCGCTGTACCTTCATACATTTCTGTACAGGTGCTTCACGAATGCTATATGAATCCATTACAGGTGATGGGGAGGTGGAATCTCATTGTTTACTGCATTTTGTTAATGTTGACAAGGCACTGTGCATCGTGGCCAATTGGGACTAGCAGATCCATGTCCAACATGTTAACTTCTTGATGTGATGAAGCAATGTCAGGACCAGAGTGGCCAAAATCCAAATTAGTTGCCCTCCTCTCCCTCTTCACTTGGTGGCTATGTCACATGCCATGTGTGTGATGGCATGTGCATTTGACATGGCAATCACCGGCCAATGTGTGATGCCAGTGCTAGGCAGCATGGGGAGCAGGCGTTGCTCTCCATTCTCTGTGTCATCATTGTGTGCCCTGAGCCTCCCCTCCAGACCCAGTGATGGTGAATGCATAGGAGGTTTCCCAGTCATGTGGGACATGTGTCATTGAACTACTGGCTCTGTTGTTCATCAGCCCTTGTTGTATGCCATGGTGCTAATGCCTGTTTCCATTTCTCTCTTTCATGTCTTTGCAGGGGACGACGCACTTGTTGATGCTGGGGATGTGGTGGTGGAGCCGTCCCAGGAGGGCAACCCGGGCCGACCTTCCACAAGTGAGGGACGTGGTGTGTTTGTGGGTGAAAACCCACAAGTGCTGCAGGTCGTGCTGTCGAGGGGTGTCTCTGGGGGTTCCTCCCCCGAGCAGTATTCAGGTGTAGACTCGGAGGATGACACCTATGTGCAGTCGCAGGTGAGTGTTCTTGGGCGAGAATCTCCTCTGTCCGACCCACCTGCAGCCGGGTTATTGCCCTCAATGGGGATGTCAGTGTCGGCAGCTCAGCCTCCGGTGGTTACGGATGCAGGGCCACACCACACAATCTCTGATCCTGTTCCTGGGGCTGCAGATCAGAGAGGGAATGCAGTCCTGCAGCCTGAGGCTTTGCCGGCACAGCAAGGCGCAGTCCGCCTTGCCCCAGGCAGGTGTGGTGCCCGCCAACGTGGTGGCCGTATGCCACCTGGCAATACCGCTTGGGAGCAATCCATCTACGGTATGGCCACCCAACAGGCAGCATCATCCGAGATGATTGCACAGGCCATGGATAGGGTGGCCACTTCCATTGTCCCCCCAGAAAGGCTGATGGAGCGACTGGAGCAGGCTACAGAGTCCATCTGCCAGGCACACAGGGAGGACATGTTGGCGTCCAACATGGACAGGCGGGCAGGACTGGCGACTCTGCGGGAATCACTTTCCATGGAGTCCCAGCGCCACAGGGAAGGCCTGAGGGAAGAATTCCATCACCTCAGGTCGACCCTGTCAGAGCTTGAGGCTTCATCCCATAGAAGGACAGAGGAGCAGCTGGAGCGTCTGACACGGACGCTCTCGGCCGAGATGCAGGCAACTCGTGCGGAGGTCAGGTCATCCCGGAAGTTACTGCATGGGGACCTCCGCATGATTATAATCCAGAACCAGACCTTCCAGACCCGCCTGCTTGCAGCCATGGAGGAGCAAACTCGGGCTTTGCGTGGGCTGCCTCCCATTGTCACACCATCTTCTGAGGCAGCTCCCCCACCTCCTGAGTCAGCTGCAGGGTCTGGCCAGAGCGATAGCGACTCATCTCCCACAACAGAGTAGCCGTGTGGGCCACGAGCCTATGGGGTGTTTTTACTTCCCATGATCCACACAGGTGGATTGTGGCGTGCATCCTGTCCTCGGACCTCATAGGTGGCCCCCCCCTCCCCGCCGGCCCTTTCATGGCCATTTTTTCTTATCATATTTTTCTTTTTCAAGTGTGTTGCCTTGTGTGGGTACCTGGGCATACACTGTATTGTGGCTGGGCACATGCAGGCTTGTCCTGAGTTTGGTTTCGATGCTTGGGTACCTGGCATCCACACCCCTCCTGCTTCCGTTTCCATGGGCTTGCAAAGGGTGTGCCCAAGTGACAGCAAATTACACGGTGACATTGGACTCCCATGAGCTGTTGGGCAGTCCATAGTCAATACTGTGTAGACATTCATAGTGTACATTGTTGTTGCACCTAACTATGCATGATGGTTTGATATGTGCCTCAACTTACATATGTTACTCATGTTTTGCAGGTATTTCACACAGTTCTTCACACGGGCATACTCTCTGGAGTCAGACTACATGTCGGTAGATGTGCAGTGACACTTTTGCGTGGCGCCATCACTGTACATCTGGACGGTGAGGACATACCAGCACAATCAGGTATTGAGACTACCATTGATTACATGCATTGTGCCTTGTTTTGGTGGGCTTCAGGGTGGGTTGGTGTGTAATTTGATTGAAATGACTCTTACACAGGTGTGTAGTAGTGCCTCCATCACGGTTAGCTGTTCAAGTGCGGCTATGTTCCATTTGGGGCACTGCAATTTGTGACACCGGTGTCATGTTGTGAGGGTCAGTTTGTTTGCTCTCACATACCATGACATGGTGTCCTCTGTGGCGGGACTGTGAAGGGATTGGGTGACATGGCAATGTTGTCATGTAGCAATTCGCCTGTGCCAATGCATTTTTGATGAATGGAGTTGTGTCTTTTCATAGTTATGCATTGCTGGTGTATGTGTAGGTAGGGGTGCACACATAGTGACACTTCCATGTTAACAATCTCAGGCTGATGTGTTTCTGACAGTTTATTGTCAAGAAATTTTGTGACATTGTCAGGTAGTGTCATCATTGATCGTCAGATGGTATGTGCCAGAGCAGTGTGCACTATCCAGCACTGTGATTCCTAGGTGAAGAAGTTGGCCACCAGTTGCGTACGGGCTGCCTCCCCCCGTGCCCTTTCCCCTCCCATGCGCAGCGGGCGTGCATGTGGTTGTGGATGTGGGAGCACCACCATGTCCACGGGCAGGCCCCGGCGTGTTGCAACGTTGTGCAGGATACATGCTGCCACTATGATCCTGCACACTAGTGGGGGAGCATATAACAGCTGCCCGCCAGAACGGTCAAGGGAGCGAAAGCGTGACTTCAGCACTCCGAATGTGCGCTCCACTATGCCCCGTGTTGCAATGTGGGCTGTGTTGTACCTTACCTCGGGTGGCGTGGTGGGGTTCCGGATTGGGGTCATCATGTGGGGGCTGATAGGGTAGGCACTGTCCCCTGCGGAGGTGGTGATGGGTATCATTAGTGGTGTTGTGACATGACCCTGTATCTGACATGCATGCATGTGCAGTGGCATTCATGCTCACCAAGCAGCCATGTATCTCCATGCCGGCCAGCCTCTAGGTCCCGGCTTAGGGTAGACATTCTGTAGATGAAGCTGGCGTGGGTGGACCCGGGATAGTTGGCATATACTGATGTGATGATTCCCTTGGCATTGCATACAACTTGCACGTTGATGGAATGCCAGTGCTTGCGGTTTCTATAGATGTGCTCTGTTGCCCTGGGGGGACGTAGAGCCACATGGGTGCAGTCAATTGCACCAAGCACTTTGGGGAATTGAGCCACACCATAGAATTCCTGGATGCACGCCCGCCTTTCTGCAGGAGTCCTGGGGAGATATATGTGCCTGCGGACTGATGGCCGTGCAGTGATGATGTTCAAGACCTGGTGTAGACAGCGTGACTGCGTGGCCTGTGAAACACCACCCACTATGACACTTGTCCGCTGAAAAGATCCAGTGCCCAAGAAGTGCAGTACATTCAGGACCTTCTGCAGGGGGCTGAGTGCTTGGGAGCACAGGGTGGGTGATGTGAGGTCATCCTCCCACTCACTGACCAGGTCCAGTATGATGTGTGCTGGAAACCTGTACCTCCCATACACCTGGTCATCAGGCATCCCGAATAGGCTGGTTCTGGGTGAGAAAATTCTGGCCCTGACTCTCCTCCTCCTTTGGTAACCCACAGCCACTGCTGCTAGGAACGGTATGTTCATCTTTGCACTGAGCTTGTAGGATGTTTTCACGTGAATATTTAGACGTGCCGGGTCACGTACGCCTGCTTCCTGCAGGCGTACGTCTTTCCGTATTGCCTGTTGTAATTTTGCACGTGTCGTGGCCGAGCGTGTGTGACTACATGCTCGAGGTTTACCAGGTTAAATGTACGTTATTAATATTGTAATTGTATTCAGATGTAAATGGTAACCAGGCGTTTTTCACGCGCGCTGTTGAATATGCGATTACTCGCTGTGTGCCTTTGGACCAATGAAATCGGGTACGCGTGCTGTTGAATATGCGATTACTCGCTGTGTGCCTTTGGACCAATGAAATCGGGTACGCGTGCTGACGCGCTCGCGCGGCACGTGTATTTTTTTCACGTGGGTTGGGAAACACCCGTGCGTCATAGGCGCGCTTACGCGCCTGGCCCTTTGGACCAATGAGATCGCGTACGCGTGCTGACGCGCTCGCGCGGGAGGTTTATTTTTTCACGCGGGTTGGGAAACGGCCGTGCGTTATAGACGCGCTTACGCGCCTGGCCCTTTGGACCAATCACGCAGGTTGGGAAACGGCCGTGCGTTATAGACGCGCTTACGCGCCTGGCCCTTTGGACCAATCACGCGGGTTGGGAAACGGCCGTGCGTTATAGACGCGCTTACGCGCCTGGCCCTTTGGACCAATGAAATCGCGTACGCGTGCTGACGTGCTTACGCGGCCTTTCCTCGGATTCCACGCAGACGTGCATGATTTTCACGTGCCAATTCACTCCGTATCAAGCTGGCCACGCGTTCACACACGGAAGACCACGCTCCTGCCCCTAAGGCCGGAATCCTGCCCCCCAGAGCCCCGAGCACGCTCCCACCTGCCATCTGCTGCTGCCTGACTGCCTGCTGCCCACGTGCCCTGCTGTTTGCTGCCTGCACATCAGCCAGGGGTGCAGTTGCTGTGACCACCCCTGCTGGAACCAAAGACTCCCGACAGCCGTACCATCGCTCCACAGCCCAGCCCCAGGACCCAGTTGGCCACCCACTCCTGCCTCTGGGGTTGCCATGTCAGGGAGCACAACATCTGGCACGACTGGCAACCCCCGGCCAGGGAGGCAGAGGGGCACCAGCTTCAGTGCCACCGAAGTTGGTGTCCTGGTGGAGCGAGTCCTGGGGCAGTATGATGCCCTCTACGGACGGATGCGCCTCGACAAGGAAGGATGGACCAGGATCTGGACGGACATTGTGACTGCCATCAACGCAGAGGGGGTGGCAGTCCGAGAATTCCATCAAGTCAAGAAGCGCTGGGAGGACTACAGGTCCAGGACCCTGAACAAGGCCCGGCGCCTCGTGAAGGCAGTGGATGCCAAGGGGCGGCGGGGCCACTTGTCGCAAGATGAACTTCGGGTCCTGGAACGCATATCCCCAGCGCTCCATGTCCAGGTCCTTGGGAGGCAGACCCGTCTGGAGTCGAGCGGTGAGTGTACATGCATACTGATTGTAAGCTGTGTGTGTGGTGGTGTGCCAGGAGTGTGCATGTTGCACATGTCTTTGTGTGGCCATGTATAAATGTGTGTGTGCAGGGCTGTGAGACAAGCACATGTGTGCCTGTGATGTGTGAGACAAGGATGGTGCATGTGTGTGTGTGTGTGCTTGCAGTGCAAATGCTTGTGTGTGGGCACATGTGTTTGACTGTGCATGTGAGTTGGCATGCTTGTGGTGTGACACATGGATGTTGATTCCAGGTGCATTAGTCTGCAGCGTGTGCGTGTGTGTAGTTGTGAAGGGTGCAACAGTGTTGCTACATGGATGCAGGTGACACTGTCATGTTGGAGAGTGAATTGCAAATGTGACATGGATGTTCATCTCATGACTGACAGTTTGCGGAGTGGTACACATGCTTGGATGTGTGCTTTGCATGTGTGCATGTGTATTTGAGTCCGTGTGTATCATGTGATGTGTGGCTCACCTTTGTCTGCTCATGCTGCTGTATGTGAATGTATGTAGCGGGCTGTAGCAATATGGCTGTTGAATGACTCATGTGTGTGCGTTGAGGAGACAAGTGTGTTGGGGATTGTGATGCCAGGTCTGGAGTATGACAATGCCACTCTTGTACAACTGTTATGTGTGTGAGTCAATTGTACAGTGTCCTGATGCCTGTCTCCTGTCTCTCCCTGCCTGCAGCGTCATCTGATGTGGAGGGCGGAGAAGGTGCTGTGGAGCACAGCAGCAGGGATGCCACCGCCAGCCGGAGACGCAAGGCCCGGCTCCCCTCCCCTGTTGTCATCTCGTTGGGGAGTGAGGAGTCCGGTGCTGTGTCCCAGGTCGCAGCTGCCGAGGGGAGGTCCAGGAGGCGCAGGAGGAAGTTGGACTCCTCGGCAGCAGAAGGGGCAGCTGAGACCCCACAGGGTTCCGCGGCGGAAGATGGCAGGGAGTCATCCAGGTTGGTGGTGGGTTTGGTGGAGGAGGAGGCCGTGCAAGGGACTGAGATGGGGTCTGGAGGTGGGCATTCCACTGGTGCTAGTGGTGCAGCACAGGGGCAGGGACAGGAGGCAGCACAGGCCGCCGCGGAGGTGCCTGTGTGTAATCCTGTCCCCGGTCCTGTGTCTGCATCATCTTGCACCAGCAGGGTTGCCCACGTCCGGACCCATTCTCAGGGAGACCAGGCTGTGTTCCTCCATACACTGGGCCTTGTTCCGACCCCCTCCTCACCTGAACCCCCTATGCGCCAGTCGTCCTCTGTGCCATCTTCCTACCCACCTGTCACCTGGGTGCCCTGTGGAGCTGCCTCTGACGATGGGGCCAGGCTGGTGGAGGACACATCCCTGCCCCAGTCGGGAGTCGTGAGTCCAGCAGGGGTGGCCACCGCAACAACAGCACCCCAAACAATGGAGGATGTGCAGGCAGCAGGTGTCAGGGCACCGGCACCAGCACGTCAGCAGCAGGAGGAAGAAGGTGGGAGCCTTGATGGCTCGGGGCCATCACCATCAGAGGGGCAGGCATCAGCCGGAGGGCAGGAGGACCCTGGACGTCAAGTGGCTTCCGTGTGGCAGCGGTTGGGCCATGCCATAGATGCGGAGCGGCGGCGGGCGGAAGAGGCGCGGCTCGCTATGGTCAGGGCGGAGAACTCCATGCGGAGGGCCCTGAGGCGGGCCGAGTGCCTCGAGGCCATCCGCAGGGAGTTGGAGGTGGGTACATCGGCGTCCCTGCGGACCCTCGGGGCTGTGGAACGGGGCCGCCTCCGGGACATCGAGCGGGAGTTCGATGATGCCCTGGCCCGGAACAACAATCAGTGAGCCGCAGGACTTGCCCGCAGCCTTTGTATATAGTTCTGTAGTTTAGTTGTAGTTAGATTTCCTTTGTTTTAATGTTATTATTTGGTTGCCAAAGGACAATGCACCACATTTTTGTATATAGACATTTTCTTACTTAGTGTAAATAGTTAGGTTTCATTTATTAGGGCTCATGGACCCGGATCATCATGTTGATAGTTTGAGGGTTGTTAATATTTGTTTTAATTTTTCACATGAGGCAATGTGTTTCTTCTTTCATTTGTACTTGGATTTAATTTTGGACTTTGACTTTGGACCCCTATTTTACTTTATTTTTGTTAATTAGTGTTCCTGATTTTTTTGGTTGTACTTTTTTATTATTTAGTTTGCATTGCATGTTTATTGCTTTTTTTTATTTTTACCATCCTTGTTTATTTTTAATACATTTTCATTTGATCCTTCAATGTGTTGTATCATCTCATTGCTTTCATGCATGACATGTGGGGTGTTTGGACATTCACTTGCAACATCTGTGTGTGACAGACATGTGTTCATTCATATGATTTACATTGGGTGTGTCACATGTCATTGTGTTTGATATGTGGGTGGATGGGATAGTTGTTTGGGAATTCTTGCAGGGCAGACTGTCCATTACGGTCATGATTGTGTGGGGTTGTGACCCAGGTGAAGGTGGACGTGGATGGTACATGGGTGGGGGCCTTCTGGTAGGTGCCCCTGACTGCGGGGGGGGGGTGGTGGTAGACATGGGTGGGGGCCTTCTGGCAGGTGCCCCTGACTGCGGGGGGGGGTGGGGGTGGTGGTAGACATGGGTGGGGGCCTGCTGGAAGGTGCCCCTGACTGCTGGGGGGGGTGGGGGTGGTGGTAGACATGGGTGGGGGCCTGCTGGAAGGTGCCCCTGACTGCTGGGGGGGTGGGGGTGGTGGTAGACATGGGTGGGGGCCTGCTGGAAGGTGCCCCTGACTGCTGGGGGGGTGGGGGTGGTGGTAGACATGGGTGGGGGCCTGCTGGAAGGTGCCCCTGACTGCTGGGGGGGTGGGGGTGGTGGTAGACATGGGTGGGGGCCTTCTGGCAGGTGCCCCTGACTGCGGGGGGGGGGTGGGGGTGGTGGTAGAGATGGGTGGGGGCCTTCTGGCAGGTGCCCCTGACTGCTGGGGGGGTGGGGGTGGTGGTAGACATGGGTGGGGGCCTGCTGGAAGGTGCCCCTGACTGCTGGGGGGGTGGGGGTGGTGGTAGACATGGGTGGGGGCCTGCTGGAAGGTGCCCCTGACTGCGGGGGGGGTGGGGGTGGTGGTAGACATGGGTGGGGGCCTGCTGGAAGGTGCCCCTGACTGCGGGGGGGGGGGGGGGGTTGTGGTAGACATGGGTGGGGGCCTTCTGGCAGGTGCCCCTGACTGCGGGGGGGGTGGGGGTGGTGGTAGACATGGGTGGGGGCCTTCTGGCAGGTGCCCCTGACTGCTGGGGGGGTGGGGGTGGTGGTAGACATGGGTGGGGGCCTGCTGGAAGGTGCCCCTGACTGCTGGGGGGGGTGGGGGTGGTGCTAGACATGGGTGGGGGCCTGCTGGAAGGTGCCCCTGACTGCTGGGGGGGTGGGGGTGGTGGTAGACATGGGTGGGGGCCTGCTGGAAGGTGCCCCTGACTGCTGGGGGGGTGGGGGTGGTGGTAGACATGGGTGGGGGCCTGCTGGAAGGTGCCCCTGACTGCGGGGGGGTGGGGGTGGTGGTAGACATGGGTGGGGGCCTTCTGGCAGGTGCCCTTGACTGCGGGGGGGTGGGGGTGGTGGGAGGCATGAGCAGGTGTGCAGGGTAGTCCCCTGTGGTGTGGGTTGCATGCAGGGGACGTGGAGGGTGTGAATGGAACACCTGTGAGGACCCACCCAGCAGAGCCGTGTGTGAAACTTCCCGCGCACCCCTGTAAATGACGTACCCTAGTTTTTCGCGTGTAGGATTTCACGCTCACCCCTGGAATTCCCGTAGCCTAGCTTTTCGCGTGTGAAACTTCCCGCGCACCCCTGTAATTGACGTACCCTGGCTTTTCGCGTGTGGAACTTCACACGCACCCCTGATATCGACGTGGCCAGGGCAATCGCGTGTGGGACTTCCCCGCACCCCGGGATACACGTACCCAGGGCAATCGCGCAAGTGACTTCTCGCGCAACCCGTTGTACACAGACGCGCGAATTTTTGAACAGTGGGTGTCCGTGTTAATGGCGTACACCTTTGCACCTCATTTGTCCTTTGGGGTCACGGTATGGCCCATTGCTGTATGTGGGTGGTATTTCTTGGCGCAGGTTTTGGCGCACTTTAGTTAAGTACGTCGGGACGCTACCGCCTGCTTACTTGTGGCGTACGATTTTGGGCCTGTGCGCTGGTTTGATCGAGCGCTGTTTTGCCCTGTTCGAATCCATGAATACGTGTTGCCGGAGAGCGTGTGGGCGTTCCGCGCACTTGCCTCCTGTACTTCCCCGTGCCGCCCACATTCTTCCCCATTCCGAGTGTTGTGCCCCATTTTATTCCCCATTCCGAGTGTCCCGCCCTGTGTTCCGCCTACTTTAGAGCTGTGCGCTGCGCTCGGAGTGATAGCGCAGTGGCCGTGGCGCACGCCGTTGGTTGACCTGTGCGCCGGCGTGCGCCGCGCACTTTTTCAGCGCACGTCCTATGCTTTTCTTACGCACGGACTTCCATGAATCGACGTGCGCTGGTTTCCCTGCGCTTTTCGCTATTTTTCGGCGCAGCGCACGTATAGGCCCCTCTGCGCCGGAATTTTCGGCGCACATTTATTCCATGAATCGGCCTGTATATGTGACCACATTTATTTGCTAAAAAATATGGCAAAACAGCATACAATTTGCAAGTAATTCATTAAAGCATGGAACATTCCGATAGATGCCTGTTTACCAACAGCATGAAATATATCCCGACACACCCACTGTAAAACACATGGTGATGCCATTGAAAAGAATATGTCATAATTTTCATTTTAAACTATGTTCATGGTCCTAGAGACATCATTCTTTCTGAGAGAGCTGGACATGCAAACTAGGCATGGCTCATCAGTCATGCATGATAATGACCTGCATGATTCCTGCACAGAGATGTAGTGATCCTGTGAGCTGTTCTCTGTGACTCCTTCAGAAAAGGCAGAACAGTGGCAGGTCACCCCCCATTATGAGTCGGTTGCCCCTCGCAACTGTACTCTCTTTGTTCAAAACGTTAATATAATGATTCATATATTGTTTGGTTGGGTTGTTGTATGATTCATGCATGCTTCAAGTCATCACTATAACACGGAAAGTTATTTTAGCCCTGTGAATTACACTTTTTGTTTCATATAACTTGATCTCATGGTTTCTGCATGTTCATTTTATTTTCAATCCTGTCTATTATTTTGACATTAAAACATTTTGGGGTAGTTAAAAAAGTAGGCTCTAGCTTAATTGTTCTTGTCTGATGTATGTAACTGGCACGTTAACAATTATCATGAAAGGGGATATGCTAAACTGTCAGTGGATTGTATGTTTTGAAAAAGCAGAACGTATTATAGGCTGATTTATTTTTTAAAAAACACATAACACATTGATTGAAAACTTCTCCATGCAGCCCCACATGTACCAAATAAACTACACTTGTTGAAATCCTGGATGCAGATGCAGACTCTCCATCAACAAAAGGCAAAATATGTACCCTTTCCATCCAGCGGGAGAAAACAATTATTTTTCTTTCAGTACAAAAAGAAAATGTGCATGTTTAATCCATGGTACCCAATTTACATTGGGAAAAAGAGTAATATTGAGAGGAATTTCGCAATAATCCACACATATTATGAAAATATTGTTTCCAAAGGAAGCTGTCTGAAATCCTAAAACGTATGTTAAATTAGTGCTGCAATGCACATGCTGTTACATCCTTCAAAGGTTCAAATAATTTGATGAAAAACAAATGTACTTTTACAGATGGGTAGGTGCAGAGTCTACTGTTGAGGTTTTAAAAACTGTCCTGAATGTATGTCTGCCATGCCATTTGTGCAATTAAGCACAAACCCTGTGGCAAGGAGGATAGCTGCACTATCAGCCAATGTGATTGCCTATCTCTGCAAATCTGCCACTTTCAGACATAAACTTCCTGAAATCAAAACTTTGATCCCATCTGACAGCATCCAAGCGCTGTTGCAGTTTCAAGCTACATATCAAATTACTGAGCACTGGTGGATGTCATGCAACATCAACCCTCACATTGAATGGCTCAATTGGTTTCCTACATTCTGACATACTTGACATTTTTTAGGAGACAGCTAATAATAAAAAATAATGAAATAAAGATATTTTTTAAGTTATTGATATCTTGGTAAATGGCTATGTGATTCCTTTTTTACATAAAGAGCCGATATACTGCCCAAAACAATCTTGGTACACATTCTCATACTCACGGACATTACCAGAACAGTAGCTCTGGCCTATTGGCCAGTAACTACAAGTAGTTCTTGCTAATGTAAAGGTTGTAAACCCCTGCTATAGGAAGTAAACGCCTAATCCACAAAAACAATTTAAACAGAAAGAGTAACAGACATGTTTGCATCAGCATTGAGCCTGCTGTATGCTAGTAAGGGTCTTCTTCTAAATTTGGGGTGAAGTCAGGTGTGAGAACAGAGGTGGTAATTATTCAGATTCTGCAAGTAACAAGGGGATGTACTTTGATTGTTGCCTGTCAAGTTCTTGTATGGGTTGTCACTGTGAAAAGTGTTTGGGAAAATATATTCCTGGATACTTTTGTTTCCTTTGCTTTAGGGTGTTGCCTGTGCCACACTCCCCAAAACATCTCTACGTTTCCCTGGATAAAGGGGAAAGTGCATGCAGACAGTTGTATGTTGCCTGCCATTTGCGAATGGAGGCATTGCCCTGTTTGACTACACATCTGATGGAGGGCAGGCACAGCATCCAGTGGTCCTATTACACATTATGGGCCTCATTACGAGGTAGGAGGTAGCCATGGTGCTATTACCGCATTCTGGGTCCGGGTTCCCGAAATAGGGACTTACCGGGTCATTCCAACCTTGGAGGACACGGTAAATCCCCATTCCGGGAACCATTCCCCATTCCCATTCGAGCCCCCATAGGGCTCAATGGGAATGGGGATGGAGTTAATAACGGTACCGCAATTTGTAGTACCGTTATTAGCTCTAAAGTCCCTTAACAGGTCCCATCCTTAACATCTGGTCAGACCAGGCGTTAAGGAAGGGACCAGCTAAGGGACCTCAGAATAGGGTGGTAAGGGATTACCGGCACCGGTGTCCTTACCGGTGCCGGTAATCCCTTACCACCTACCTCGTAATGAGACCCAATATCTTTGATGATACGGGCTCACAACTGGCATGACGCAGTAGGTTTCTGTATCTAATCCGTCAACAAATATTTTTTTAAATATATCGGATTTTTATTTTTTTAATTTTTATTTTACCATTCTACATTTGTAATGCACAAAGTAAAGTCAGGCACAGTCGTTTGGAGTCCTTTGGTGTTTCTGATCCAGGTGAGAAAGTCACAGGATGCCTCTCATGTTAACATTTAGGCACTCAGGAGACATGATGTGCTGTTATCCCTTTCGCATGATAAGCATAGAAATGGTGTGTACATAGATTTGCCTTTTGCAGATACTGAACATTTCACAGCTCATGAAACACAAATTAGTAACTTCGGACGGCAGCCCAGAATGCAAGTGCTTCACCAGAGGTATTGCTGGTTCTAGGTTGTTTTATCAAAGTGATTAACATCATGGTAATTCACTTTGACAAAATAACTCTATTAACCCCCCTCTTTCACCCTGCCCCAACCATGACCACTCCCCAAAAACCCATAACTCTCAATACATATACATATTTGTACTTCCCCACAAAGTCACACAGTAGGGATACAAATATGTAGTCTTAGGAGTAGGAGTTAGTGACAAGCTGTGTTATGTTATCATAGCCTTATAGACGGAGGGAGGGGCCATTATCACATGATGATTGCCTTCCAACCAAGTTAGGGCCAAAGTGAAAGGCAAGGGCCATACGCTGATCAAGGGTCATTATCCCAAGCTATAATGACCTTCCAGAGGACTATAGAGCTATTACCACATGGTAGTAGTAGCAATACAGATTTCCGTGTTGATGTAAAAAAAAGAAATGGTGCTTTAAGAGGGAGTAAAGTGAATGGGCAGTTAGTAATTTAAATCTGATTGTATTTCGTAGTATTTAAACAACATGGTTGTCACAATGATCTAAGTATTTTGACAGCAAATTGGTTGAACTGGAAAAGGTTTATTTAACATGGATTAGGTGTCATGTAAAAGTAAACAGTTTCTCTAAGAATGTGATAACATGTCCCAGTGTTTTAAGGTTCTCGTTTATGTGTTAAATAGCATGTTGCAGCCAAAATGGTCCTTCCAGAGGTATCGCCTGAAAATACAGACGTACAAATGCTGAATGTCCATTTACTGTGCATTTGATTGTTTGCAAAATACTCCCATTACACTGAGCAAGGGGACCGGGGGATGTGTGGGTGTCCCCGCTTCCATTTCATGGATAGCAGGGGACAATAAAGTAAATAAAGGAACAAAGGGGCCTCAGATGCCCGTTCCGACCCAGGTCAGTGGAGGGGAGCTGATGCCACAGGGATAGAGGGGAGCTGTCGACACACACAGGAGTGTGCTGCTGAAAGGTAAGCAGGGAGGGAAAGGGGAGGCAGGTATGGGGGATGAGGCAAAAATGATCTATGTGATCACTGTGACTCGCCGTTTTTGTACTCAGCATTCTTTTTGTCTACATTTTTGGTGCCACAGTGATCACATAGATCCCTTCCAGAGAGGAATTATGTTGTAAAAACAAACTCTTGCCTGGAAACTGAATTGTTGTTTCCCTGTCTGCTTCTGAATACAGGTTGTTCAGAGTGCAGTCAATAGCAGTAGTTATTGACTGCATTCTGAAAGAGGAGTTTCAATAATGATTTCCATGTGTTAAAAAGATATATACCATTTCAGAGTACCATTTCAAGCACTGGGAGTCCAAACCCTTGGGGACCTAGTACAGGATGGGCGATTTATACTATGGGAGGAGCTCCGATCTAGAGGTGCACATAACGCGGTGACATTGCTACACTACTACAGACTACGTTGCGTCCTAAGGAACAAATGGCCTAACTTTTCACAAGTCCCCACCCCCAACCAGCACAATGCTATGTGACTAAAACCTTTTCAAGTGGGAAACTGGTGTCTACCATCTATAATCTGGTAAAAACCAGGGAAGGGGCAAAGTAACACTCATACAAAATCACACGGGACATCACTGGGTAAACCACTAACTGAGGACCAATGCAGACCTATCTGTACACAAACCCGTTATATATCCATAGATTGTTGGTACAGATTGATCCATTACGAATTCGTCCATCAGGTTTGTTACTCCTTTCATACCCTGAACAGGTTCTTCCCAGAAAGAACCCCCGCCTGTAAGACATGCAGAGCGGAACCAGCTGACTTTCTACATGTTTTGTGGAACTGCCCCTGCATTAGAACTTTCTGGATCATCATAGAAGAGGCAATGTCTGTAATGCTACCCCCAATGAGGAATTACTCGCCGGAACTCTGGCTCCTGGCCCTAATTAAAGGAGGAACTTGCACCCAGAAAAAAAAACGGTTGGGCATGGCCACTGTAGTTTCCAGTCATTTAGTGGCAAGAACATGACCTAACTCACCATATTTTCGAGCTGGTTGGAAAACATGAGGCTATGCGAACAGAGGGAGACCATGTATGCTGCTGCACTACTGGCCTCCAGCCACCCTTTTGACTACTGGCCTCATTTGAGACAGTATCAATCGGACGTAGCTCGAAGTACACGATCCCCAGAATCCACCCCAGGTCACTGCTAATACATAGCAGCCTGTACCTGCAGTGACAGTCACAGTGAGGTGCCATAGCTGACACCCCTGAATACTTCCCATGTGATATCCACAAATCCAAAAGAAAGATGCACTTGTTGTCTCCTTGCTGTAGCTTTTTGAGAGTCGGAAGGGGAGGGACAAGGTTGGGCAGTATGGGTTGTGTTAGCTACCTGTTAATGGTAAAACTATAAAAAAGATTTTAAAAAAAAGATATATACCATGCTCTACTGCCATGCTCTTCAGGCAGTCTGGCAGATCTGGAAGATAGGGGAGTGGGTGAAATTAGTGGGTAGAGAGGGAAAAAGTAAGATATATTTGCTGGTGCGTTCATTCATGTGGACTGGAGGTAACATGAGGGTTGCATGCTAGTCATTTTCCAGGTGCTCCATGACAAGAAAGCTCCGAATTTTAGGCCATGCTATCATTGATTCAGTTATCCTATGCCAGTCTGTGAGTACTCCAGTTTGATAGTCTCACGACAAGGCTGTTTGCTGCAGCATACACATATGTAAATAGTCCAGACTGTGTTCCTCTTGTATATCAAAACAGCATACCCTTTAAGGATGGGTGCTGTGCTTAAATACTAACTGACTGTCATTATTAACCTTCACTGTTGTAATGTTCAATACATACATGAACAAAATGTGTTGCAGCCAGTCAGAAAAACAGCTGTTGTCTCTAACTTGTGAACCATATGGACTCACATTGTTTATTTGTGAAGCCATCGAATGCTTTAGCACCATTTCTCCGTCAACCATAAACCCCCTCACCATCTAACGACCACAGTCACTTGCTGATACTTTAATTAGTGAGTTGACAGGCAGTGAACGTTTGCAAACACAGCAACTGCAATGTCTTTCAAGACAGGGGCAGATCAATGGTAATAAAGTAAATATGCTGTGCAGATGTACATAACAGCATCTGGTGCCACATAGAGACAGACTATGCTGCCTGGGCCCACAATTATCCACGAAGCATTGGATTAAATTCTGGTGTAGATGTGCTGCCTTTGCTTTAAATATGAGGATGGGATGGGCTATCAAGAGGAAAAAGGATTGTAGCATAATGTGGCACCTCTTGACCAGCAGCTCGGGTACTTGAGTTAAATCTCCTCAATCAGTTCAATATACTGTAGATTTAATGTAGTGTAGAGGATAACACAATCCCAAAATAGTATTACCTCTGCTGAATGTCAGTTTTTCTCTGCACTCACCAAGTGTTAAGAACTACAACTACCAGCAGCTCTACACAGAATATGCAATGGGGAGGGAATTGTGACAAATCAAGTTCCGGGGGACCAGTGGTCCTGCGATGAATATCAATTTTTAAAACATCAATAAGCCCTACACCTCTATTACACAAGAAGGGATCAGAACAGATTGGAAACACAAGAAAATGATAAACCTCCTTGTCCAATTTTGGTAATGTGGACAGAACGGCGGGCTTATCTCTGCAAGGTTGTGGATTGTTGGTTAGTTACAACACAGAGAAAATATAATTATTATCCAATCAGAAAAGGGACTGTCCAGTCAACAATAGCGACTTTATTATCATCACAACAGACAGTTCTAGCACACTACAAAATACAACCCACCCTCTAAAGGAATGCAGAGGACAGACAGTTTCAAGAAGGAAAGGGGATGCACTCTGGATATATTGGATACGGTAGTCGGTAAAGTAATTAATCTCAATAGTTCTAGAATACTTTGGTTTGAGCACAAAGGGAGGAATGGGTGGTAACATGTCACTAGGGGCCTTCGAAGAAGGAACAGAGGGACAGAACCCCAATGAACCTTGTGCTTGAAGACATTCTTGGTGCTAGATAGGGTTGAGTCGGTTTCAGAGTGTTTTGTAGCTTCTGTTACAGAGTTCAAGACGGGAGAGAGCTCTGGTTATCAGGTGGCAGACAGTTTGGCGAGCAAGGCTGGACGGACACCTGCAGTCTGGCCTACATGGTGGCTCTGATTCAGGAATTGTTGCCTCAGTGCTCATATGTGGGTCTGAAGCACTGGTTGAGGCGCTCAGACGGCATGAGCATCTGTGTTGTGACAACAGTCAGCGGTGCAGTCGGTTGTATTTTGAGGGGCTTGACTGCCTCGAAAATGTCCTTTAAGGTGGATGCTGGTTGATGTTTGTTGGTGTACTCGTCCTAGCTTCTTCGCTGGGTTTGTTTCTTCCTTTAAGGTGGATGGCCCAAATCTGGGGAGAGCGTTGCAGGCAATGGCCTGTTCTTGGTTTGGTTCAGAGACACTCTGGCACTTCCCACCCAGGAATCTTGCTTGCAGAGCCTATCAGTGCATGGTGTGTGCTGGCTGGATACCAGTTCTAGAGCTGCTGGAGGGTCCTCTGGATTCAGTATCTCCCTCTGTTCCCTGGAGATGTTTAGGGGATGGATCTTGCTTCCCTCATGAAAATCCTGGCCTTCCTTCACTGGTGGAACATGTAAGGCAGACTGTACCTTCAGCCAGGATCAAAAAGAGTTCTTTTTGTTACTCTTTGCAAAGTGTTTGGCTGATCTGAAACTCTACCTTAATGAACCAATCCTGGGTCCCCACCAACAATCTTCTGTTATGCGTAAGGTCATAACCAGAGTGCTTTGCAACAGGAATGGTAAAGTGGTGAAAACATGTACTAGTAAGTCCCCAACCCCATCTTCCCGTCTGTTGTGTATTAAAGGGTCTCTCTGGTTTATGAAGCTCTCTATCTTTCCTGACTAAAGGAAGGTCTCCCTTGAAGTTGTGGCAAGAACAGACTTTCTGTCTCTATCAAGTCACATACTTCTACGATCTGAATGGGGTCCCCCTGCAGGGGTTGCCCACTGTAAACACATCTATCAGACATGACACTTCACTGCCCTTGATACTGAGGGGCGGGAGCTGGCTTCAAGTCGACACAGTGCACATTAAAGGTTGGTGGAGATGTTCCTGTATTTTTTTAGCCTCTGCATCTAGGCCCTATGTGGGCCTGTTTGACGTATACTCTATTAATATGCTAATTATGTTTAATTGCTGCCACCATTCTGCAGGGCCAACAAAGGATAGGGTGGATCCATGGAGCCTTTTTTATTTAATTAGGCTGACCATGGCAGGGGGAAGAGTTTGCCCTCCCTTTTGAGATGCCTTGATGTTCTCCTGGGTGTCACATTCAACCTAACTATAACAGGGAGGACTACGCCTGTATAAACAAGGAACAACAGGGGATACATACAAAAAGATGAATTCAAGTGTCAAATGTAATATCTACAGAATACATCAATATTAACAGTGCAGTGGTTTGAATTCTGTGACACAATTCATTTATGGGTCAGCCACTTTATGGCAAGCAAACTGTTGATAAGGCTAACAACCTCTTTGAACCATTGTCCCCATCCTGTCTTGGAGGCACCAAATAGGCTTACAAGCCCACAGCCACGACTAGTCCAGAGGACCAAGGGTGCCTGAATACCTATGAGTGTGAGAGAACACCTACATCATTCTCTACTCCTACCTTGCACTGCACGTCTTGCCAGGGCCAGTGCATGAATGCGTAGGTGTCTCCACCCCATTCATTCAATAGCAAGGTGCACCCTAGTGTTATAATGATAAACTACACCTTGCAAGGCTATGTACAATGTGTATCAAAGATACATAATGGCCAAAATAGTCCTGAAATATGTACACAATAAGGCTGATTCACTGAATAAAAAGAGTGATATGTAAAAATGTTGCTGAGCTGACAGGTACTATAGAACAAAGCAGGAAGATGCAATATGGGAGAGAGTAGGAGACCATACAGTCACCAGGTCAACCCAATGTTTCACATTTCCAAATTGTTTTTCTTAACTTATACTGGTTGCTGTTGTCTGATGTGTTGGTCTCATTTGTTCAATTAAGAAGAACTAAGGTTGCAACATCTAAAATGAATATTCTGTTGCAAAAAGGCAAAGCCCAGAAAGTGGGTTGAATGATCTGTTGACTTTTCTGGAACTCAATGCATGGAATCAGATGAAACATGGTCCCCACAACTTCATCCTCCTCCCTCTACGTCCAACCACAGCCAGTGGACACTTGAAGGTCTGCTTGAGCCTGAGTTAGGTGCACAGAGCTAGGAATGGTGACAACAAGCACATACAGTAGATGCATGAAACATAGAACATCCATCAATGGAAAAGTTAAAGAAGCATGTTTAACTGCAAGGAACTGTGATGTCTAAGTAAATGAGGCGTAGGTCCATTGTTCAACGCTTGGGACATCTTGTACTCATTGGTTCTCGTTTTAAAGACATAAGAGGCATGAGCATTGATTGGGTGTTACCAGACTTCCAACATGGTTAAGCAGGTGGCAGCCAGATCACTAAACATCTCATCTCCTGAGACTGCTGGAAATATCCCACGGTATTTGGACTCTCGTAATGAAAGTCACTGGCCGTAGTACAACATACTCTTCTTTCACATAACAGTCACGTGCATGCAAAGTTACTGCTCAGAAAGCACAATCGGAAATCAATTACAGCTAGTATTCCTTTCACCCCTTTCTATTCATAGATGGAAGTAGATTTGTCAAGTGATGTTCTGTAAGACAATGTGCATGTGTGTACATCACTTGAACGTTTATTTTCATTCAGAAATAGAGGTACACGCACCAGAATGTAAAGTAGGATAAGCAAAAAAGGCAGGACTTAATAATCATATCACAGTTAACAACCAGCAGCTAACGATTCATAACAACTGGCCTGCATTTCACCACTGTAATTTGAAAGACAACATGCACAACAAAAATAAGTGATGGTTAACTTTCTTGTAGTTATTTTCTGACAAGTTTTGCAGCATATGTTGTAATTGACATGGTACCGCTTTCTTGTTGAGATGGAAATGTGCCAATCCCAGTGTCAATTGCATATTAATTGTCCGAGGGTATTCCATAAGCATATTTTTCTAACTGTACCTTTACACCCAGGCTTTTCTTCTCAGCCGCATCTATTCTAAATTCCAGGGGGCTCTTGCTTTCATTAAAAAAAAAAACAACTAAAAAAAAAAACATTGTTTTCGGAAGCAATAAAAAGGATGGTCCTTCCTTCAAGCTGTTCATATTGACAATTGACATCCAAATCGTGGTGCTCTCCAAATTATTACTATGTTTGATGATTATAAACACTTTAATATTAGGGAGAGTATTGTGGAAAAGTGAATGCACATAAAACCCTGTGTGCATTATTATGTACATGATGTACCACCAACCCTCTCAAACCGGTGCACCTGACACCGAAATCCCCCTACTCATTGTTCCCCCTTCCTCAAGCCTAATACCAAATATATACTACTAGGAGATTTAAGTTTAGGCTTCAATGGCCCTGCTGAGCAGAAGGCTGCCACCCTCACGGCAACCCTCAAAGAGATGAACTTCACCCAATTGGTCCTCTCTCACACCCACGAAAAAGGAAGAATCCTTGATTGGATACTCTCACGCAACACACTCCTCCAAGTTACCTCCATTTACCTCCTTCACTGGTCAGATCATTCATTATTCTGCTTCACAGTAGCTACCACCAACAAAACCACACATACAATTGGGGACCCCCCCCCCGTATCACTGCCAGACATATCCGCAAACTCACCACTGAGCAACTGGCCCCTTCTAATCTAGCCTCCCTCGATTCAGCGCCAGACAACGACAACCCCAAAGTCATCCTAGCGGCTTATATCACTGCACTGCTCACTGCACTTGACAAACATGATCCCCTCAAAACTACCTCCCAGAAAAAAATAAATCCACAGAACTGGTACCCTAAAGAACTATCCTCTCTCTGCAAAGAGAAACACGCCCTTGAACATCTATGGAGAAAACAAAAAAACACCTCTCTCAACAAAGCTAGCTGCCTTCCATCACTCAGCCTGCACCTACAAAACAGCCATTGTTACCATCAAAGCCACAACACTAGAATTACTGAAGCTCCAACGTCAAAGAGCTTTTCAAGATACTTAGAGAGCTTGAAACCCATGCCCCCTGATGGACAGTTTCCCCAAAAACAAAGTATGGTGCTTGCTCATCCAATCAGCCCTTGACACTAAAGTCAGAATTTTAGGGATAAAGCCATTCTCAAAAAATCCCACCTTCCACCTGCATCACTCCTCCCTTTGGAAACCACCACCCTACTACCACCAAGTCTCCACAGTTTCAGTTTTCCGCTGTCACTCCATCTGAAGTCCTCACCATCATCCAGAATCTGAAAGCCTCTAAATGCTGTGCAGACATATGCCCGGCTCACATTGTTAAAATGCGTACAAAATCTCCGGCTCCGACGATAGCCAACTTCATTAATGCTTCATTCAAATCTAATTCAATTTCAAATTCCATCAAAGAAGCCTGGGTACGCTAATTCTGAAGAAACCCACCCTAGACCCCACCATCCCTACTGACTACCGCCCGATCAATACAGTACCCTATATCCTCAAAATTCTGGACCGCATTGCCTACTCACAACTCCAAATATACCTTGAAAACCATAACTTACTAGGCACCCAGCAATCAGGCTTCAGAACTAGACAAAGCACTGAATCCGCTCTGTTGGATCTAAAGATCTGGCTTGACCACATCAGAGACAATGGTGGGCTTGCCATCCTCCTCTTATTGGATTTCTTAGTAGCTTTTGATTGGGTGGATCATGCAATTCTATGGCAACACCTCACTGTAACCTTCAACCTCTCCCCCAAAGAAAATGTATGGATCAAATCCTTCTATCTGATCGATCCACCAAGGTCTTTGTGGGCACCAAGCAGCCAACCCCTTCCCCGATTCCCATGGCATCGACCAAGGCTCTTGCCTCTCCCCAACCTGTACGAAAGGTACACCAAACCACTCTTCGACAACGTGGATAGCATCAACATACTGTACACCAGCTTCGCCAATGACACACAGGTCTTTCACAGAATCATTGGCAACCATGAGTTTGATCTACCAGCATCAACCATATCTTCAGCATCATCCAGGCACGGATGGTCACCCACCATCTCTGCCTGAATGACAATAAGATAGAGCTCCTTATCGTGGGCTCCCCACACTGCCTCAACACCTTAGTCCCATATTCACCTCCTTCTGCATCGATGGGAACATCATACTAGTATCAATCCACCCATGTCAAAATGCTAAGAGTTCACCTTGATGCAGAACTAAACATGAAGAAACATGTCAAAGCAATTGCTTCCTCTGCTGCTTTTTCCACTTATCAATGTCTCCAGCAAATTCCTCACCTCTAGTAACTGTCTCACTGTAGCTAGGGCCGTGATAGGACGTAAATTGGATTACTGCAACGCCATCCTAGCAGGAACGTCAACCAAAAAAACTCCAACTGTTACAAAATAACTCACTCAGAGCAGTCTGGGGCATGAAACGCTATGACCATATCTCACAAAACAGACGGGAGGTACACTGGCTCCCCATCAAAGCATCTATAAAGATCAAACTCCTTCAAACTCCTTACCATCACATACCGCTGTCTACACACCAATGCCCCCCTTTACCTCACCAACCAATCTAAAAAAAACACACCACTCGGAATCTATGTTCCTCATCCTCATTGGTCTTGTTCACCCCCAGATTTACCAGAAAGAGAGCTGCGGGCTCCAGCTTCACCACCATCATCCCCACTCTCTGGAATGCCCTCCCCTAGCATATCCAAGCAGACCGTCTTACTCGCTCTTCCGAAAGAAAGTAAAAACAACCCTGTTTAACAAATATGTGTAACTCATGCCAGAACTGCAACATGCCTGTTTGAAATGCCTACTTACTTACTTTGTACCGTGTTCCAAGCACTGTGATACCTTCGAGTCTTGGGTGCTACTTATGAATGCAATAAATAAATAAAATAAAAAATAAATATATTCAGGCATGCAACACTGTTGTCACAGAAATACCTGTCAGGTATAGCATAAAGACTGCTGCTTATTCTTGTCTTC
Source organism: Ambystoma mexicanum (assembly GCF_040938575.1). NCBI lineage: Eukaryota > Metazoa > Chordata > Amphibia > Caudata > Ambystomatidae > Ambystoma > Ambystoma mexicanum. The sequence continues at coordinate 1,021,958,569 of NC_090925.1, read as the reverse complement.
ATGGAAAAACAAAACTCATTATACCGACAGCAGCCAAGAACTACCATTGGTGCTATTTGCACCATTACACATAGGGGTATTTAGAAAGATAGAATAGGAGTGCTAAATTGCCCGTTGTGGATGAAAATCTATCAGAACATACTTGATATGGTTATTTTATGTTTTCATAATATGTGTTTCTCAGGAAAACCAGTGTTCAATTCTTATTATGTCTACAATATATACTGGAAGTGATCACTAGAATGTAACACGGTCATGTTTTAAAGAGCAACACTTTATAATCTATCGACATTTTCTAATTTCATTTTTTGGCAAGGATGCATATTGTTTTGTCTCTCGAAATATCTATTTTTGGAAAGGTTTTTTCCCATATTAAACTAATGATGTGTTTCTTCGGTGAGCAAAAGGCAGTATTGAATGTTGAATGTTGGCAACTAAACGACTGTGTGTGTTATAATTCCTTTTGGATCCATAAACTGTCTGTCAGAACACAAGACACCCCACAGAGCCTGTCCGAGACCCACCCCACGTGCAGACAATGCACCCCGGTACAGACAATGAAGGGGTAATGCTGCAACAATGGCGGTGTGACCAGAGATCTCCTGCTATTTTTCAGAGAGCCGTGTCTTGCTTGTTACCCACAGATTGCCACCGCATGCACATGAACTGCTCATGAAGTCTTATCCAGATGGCAAACACGAACTTATATTCTGGGCACACGTTGAAGGTACATGTGGGTGGAAGCAGACCTCTCACTATTTTGTGAGGAGGGCTCAGTTCTTGCAGCCTTATGCTGGCCTGAAAGAAGAAAAAAAAACGTATCTTCATGTCAATACTTGTTTTGATCCAATTGCGTCCACCTGCTTCTCAAAGGAAAATCCCCCACTGCTCTGAATTGGCTGCTCAGTATGTACCTGCTTTTAAGGAAATATAGCTGCCTTTTTCCATTTCCACAAGTGCCTGTTATGCATGTTTAAAAAGTATGTATTCTTTTGAACTGCAGGTTTAATGGTGTGGTGTGGTGTGGTATGGCAATGGGACTTACAAAGTGCAGCGTCCATCTTAGAAAGTCATCACAGCGTTAAAGAAGACTCAACCAGAAGAGTACCCCAAACTAAGTTCGAACACAGAGAACAATTATTGATCACGTCATGCAAAGCAGCCCATTGCATGCTGTACTCAGAATGACTCCATGCAGGGGTTCTCACCCCTTTGGAGTTTATCTTTAAGTTTATAATTCATTTAAACAGGGAGTTTACAGAGATCTCAAAGTGTCCCTTGTCAGACCCTGTACATTGAGCTGGTCCTAGCTTGCAGCTGTACATTTATAAAGAGAAAATAACAATGTCCCTGCATTACAAGACATGTAGAGGACATGAGTTGACAACTAGGACTTCTTAAACATCACTTTCAGGCGCTACATATGTTTTTGGATAGTTAGAGGAGGGATGCTGAGTGAGAAAAGTGGGTGTTTTTTTCTCAACATTAGTGGGTTGATTTGAAAGCAGCATTTTGCCCTGACTTATTACTTTGCATAGGTTGCCATGGTGTAACAGAGGACACATAGTGGTCTCCTGCTTATCAAGTTAATTTAACCCAAGGGGCCAGGTCCCCTCCATGCAGAAAGAGTCTTGTTAATGCCCTGCTCTCATTTCTTGTTCTCGGACTTGACCGCATATTGTGGTTCACCTCCACAGAAGGGTGCAAGCAGGCACTGTGGCCACACCGGTATTTTATGGGAAATGGAAACTCCATTCAAATATTTTGCTCTGACATCTTTTTTGACTACTTGTTAACTATATTTTTCTTAGCACACATCGTGTATTATTCGTTATCCCTTTAGGTCCAGGTATATTGAAAACTAGATCACATCTGTTAATGCATTCTGCTCGATATGTCATACTTTTTCTTAAAGGTTCTTCAATTCTTTACAGTTCTAAGGCCACGCCACCATACTTTTGTCAGTTCCCACCACCAAAACACTGAAAAGCGGTAGTAATTCAGTTACAGCCACTATACCAGTGCATAACCACACCACAGTACAATGAAGTTTGGAGGTAAAACAGAGGATACGTAGGATCTACCTCCAGCATCTATCTGGAGGTAGATCCTCCACTTTACCTCCAAAAATCCTTAGAACTACTGCAGTGGAATTGCCGCTCATGGGAATTTCCACAAACATCCCACATGGAGTCCAGTTGAGTGAACAAATGGGGAATAACACTGCTCTGCCACCCTTCGTGAACATGTCCACGGGACCTATTGCTCCTTTTGCACTTAAGAGTACGGGATGCTGCTGCTAAGTCCACAGATAGGCTGCACATTTACTCCCGAACGTGTAATGATGCTCATTGCCTCCTGACTCACTAGCCCCTTCTCCTACCAGTGTCATTTCAATGAGAGCACTACTTAGACTGCTCTGTCAGAGCACCGCCAATCAGGGCTCCCGCCCAGTGCCCTCATTTACACTCTCGGCCGCTTTCTTGCCCTGTTCGCTTTTTAACTCTCCCTCCACTTCCGCTTCTCTCGCCGAGCACAACCCCTCCCCTTCTTCCGCATTGTATCATCTGCCAATCGACCCGATTTGAGCACCCGCGAACTGGGCACTCCTCCAGTGTTTGTAAAAGGATCTGAGCAAATGCCATGGAGGCCTTCCCGGTGAGATTACCTCGCGTGGCACATTTGGGCCCCATGGGAAATCACTGTGACACCAGATCTCTCTCTCTCTCTCTCTCTCTCTCTCTCTCTCTCTCTCTGTCCTTTCTCTCCCTCTCTCTCTCTTCTCTCTTTATCTGTCCTCTCTCTCTCTCTCTCCTCTCTCTCTCTCTCTCTCTCTCCTCTCTCCCTCTCTCTATCTTCTCTCTCCCTCTCTCTCTCTCTTCTCTCTCTCTTTCTCTCTCTCTTTCTCTCCCCTCTCTCTCTCTCTCTCTCTCTCTCTCTCACATCTCTCTCCTTTCTCTCTGTCTCTGTCTCTCTCCCCCCTCTCTTTCATCTCTCTCTCCTCTCGGTCTCTCTCTCTCCCTCTCTCTTTCTTCTCTCCCTGTCTCTCTCTCTCTTCTCTCTCTCCTCTCTCCCTCTCTCTCTCTCTCTCGCTCTCTCTCTCCTCTCTCTCCTCTCTCTCTCTCTCTCTTCTCTCTCTCTCTCTCTCTCTCTCCTATCTCGCCTCTCTCGCTCTCTCTCTCCTCTCTCTCTATCTCTCTCTCTCTTCTCTCTCTGTCTCTCTCCTCTCTCCCTCTCTCTCTTCTCTCTCTGTCTCTCTCTCTTCTCTCTTCTCTCTCTCTCCTCTCTCCCTCTCTCTCTTTCTCTCTCTCTCTCTCTCTTTCTCTCTCTCTCTCTCTCTCCTCTCTTGCTCTCTCTCTCCTCTCTCTCTTCTCTCTCTCTCTCTCTGAAGCACATCAATCTCCAGCAGATGATGACATGTCTGCCTTCCACTGCTCTTGCAATCCAAGGAATGTTAACTCTTGGAAAGGACGAGTTGTAAATAATGTAAGGACAATTCTTCAGCAGTGTCCATCCTTCCAATAGATTCCCTATTTCCGGTTTTGTTTAAATTAAAAAAAGAATTACCATTGAGGTTGAAGTCTCAAAACATTGACATTTCTCCCCAGCCCCCTCAATGGACCTGCAACACTGCCGGGGAGGGACTGAGCCTGGATGACCTTATCTTCCCTGTGCAGGCTTAAGTATCATCATGCAAGTAGCTGAAGAGACCAGAGACACTTGTCACATATATGTGCCAACAGCATTTCTGGTATTCCTGCAAGGTGTAATTGGACAAAATGATATATGTATGCTGGCATCGCTTGAGACTGATTATTCCCCATGCAGTCTGACTATGTCCCTACACCATGGGCCTTGGAGAAAGCCCTGCCTACCACAGATTCCTACCAGATTTATTGCGGGCTACACCACCCATGCAAAAGGACTATAATATACATGAATACCCAGCGAGGGTCAATGAGGTTGTAAGAAATTAGCTCATTGGCCCTGGCCGGGTGCTTATCAGCCAGACAGACTTGCCTTCAAGCAGACGGTGCACCGCATCCAGCACTGTTGTATCCCTTTCTTCCTCCGACCACGATGGAAAGGGAGAAAGGACTACATTTGCCTTGGTCATTGGCATGCATTTTCTTTGATTTCATTTTTTACTATCTTTTTACTGACCGCCAAGGAAAGGGAGAAGGGAGTACGTCTACCTACGGGAGAAGGCAAATCAGGCCCCCACTCCAAAGGATAGCCGGTATGACTGGCAATCCCACTTAGAATGGGGATTTACCTACCGCTGCCAGCACCTGTAATACACTTGAAATGACAGAATATCAGGTGCCAGTAAAGGTAGGTCTGTTTGCCGGTATCCAGTCGGAATTACCAGAGGCATACTGGCAAACCCCTAATGAGCCCCAGTGTCTGCATCAGATGGGAATGTGTAATTTGCCTTGCTCTTAAGCATGTGCATGCCACAGGCATGCAGTGCAGTATACTTGATTAACCATGGAGCCCATTTCGCCATTTGTGATCTATAAGGAGGTCTCCTAGTCAAATACTCCTACATGTGCACCGGGGATAAAACTGCGCAGAATGGCAGATCAGAGGGTGTGAGACAGCAGCACTCGAGGGACACCAGCTTAGCAGAAGCACACAGGGAAACTCTCCTTGTGATTCCCAAGTACAGCTGACGGGGGATTTAAAAAGAAAAAAATGTCGCACAATTCTGACCATGAATGTAACTGATGCCACTGTGACAACACCAAATACGTTTTATTGATAGAAAGGTAAATCACTTTTGGCAGCTGTGCAAGCTTCTCACACAGTGTATAAACACAAACACACCCCTATACTCCCAAGCACTGTGATTGGCTGGTGGCACACGTCAGTCACCATTAACTTCGCATCCCCTTCCTGTAAGGTGCCTGCCAACGTGTATATGTTACTCTCTGTCTTGTTGTGTGCTTCCCAATAAGGCGTTAACACGTTTTTCTCCAGTAAGATGGTCCAGTGGGACCTTAGAATTCTGTCACATGGGTGCCGTCTCGTTTTCCGGATGCCAAGACCTCTTGGGGCAAATCCCAAATGACAGCTTTAATTATGAAGTGTTCCTACATTGGGCCGGATGCACATACAGAGGCTGTGCACACGCCACTCTGTAAAGAGCTCTTCTGACATTCACAGACTGCAGTTACGTGTTCTGCTTAGGTTTTGATAGAAGCAGATTTGCCCCATTTTTCAAACCACATACTATATATATATATAATTCTCTAACGATGTCTGTGCATTGGGGACTGGGAATACGCGCAGACATCCTTGACTCGGCTTCTCCGGTCATCTGCTACTCTTATTAAATCATAAGAGGGTTCCTGTCTAGTGTAGAAGTAACATTATCTTTGGAAATGAAACTTGAGACTAACCTGTAGAGATTTTTGTCCTCATATCCAAACTCCAAGTCTGTCCGAACAAGTATATAAGGAAACATACTGAGATGTCGCCCTTATTTGTGCGCCCCCGCAGTCACTGCTACTTTGGGGGCACACAAAATACTGACTCCCACTACTGTGGCCAAGCAGAGCAGGGGTTGCAAGGGTTTCCCGTTCTCTTCTTGAGTGCAGTAACGGGAGTCAGGGGTTGAGGGGGTGTCCCCGGCCTACCATTGCGGTAAGCGGGGGACAAGAAAGCATAAAAAAAGGCACCTTGAGGCGTCATCTCTGACCCACGTTAGTGGAAGGAACTGACGCTGCGGGGATAGAGGAGTTTAGGCCGCCATAAAGGTAAGTGGGATGGGGCGGTGGGGGGGGCAGTCAGGAGGGGGAAGGCAGGTTGGGAGAAACGGGCAAAGTGATCTATTGCAGTAATTGGCGTATATAATTGGCGTATAGAATGTCTGTGGCTGCAAATGATGTTGTTAAGGCTAACTCACTGAGAACCAGTTAGTAACTCAAGCATATACCACATTTATTGCAGACATATTTGTCAGGCATAAATATCTTTGGTATTTCATATGTTCCCATTATTTTCTATGGTTTTATGCAAAGCAGGAAGAGACCTTCAGTGCTGCCATTTGTCGCTGTCCCCGTTCATATGGGAGTATTTTGAAAGTGTATGGTAGGAGTGTACCAGAATGTGTTTCTTTGAAAGGTACCCTTCTATCAGACAATCATCTCTACAATTCTCACTAGTGATTGTCAGCAAAGTCAATGGTGAGAGATCTTGAGAGCTGTAATCCAAAACACCTGGAAAGCCACCGTTTAATAACCCATGGTATAGCAGAAGTGATCATTAAAAAAAATAAATCACATTATACCGATTTAAAAATTGCCAGATTACAGTGTCTGATGGTGACACACTTTCAAGGACTCATGCAATGACAATACAGATTCCCAAATACAATTCATAAACACAGCAGCTACACTCTCCCCCGATCCCCTTCTTGTCACCCATGCTTTTTCTCTGTATTTCTGCAATTATGTATGGTTCTACCAAATGCACAACTGACAATGCAACTCTCACCCACTGGAAGAGAACAGAGATGTAGCTTTAGACTGAAAGACAGAGAGAAAGTGCAGATAGATAAAGAGGGAGAAAAGGAGAGAGAACGTTAAATCAGTGTATGGTATGGCGGTACAGCTGGTTCCAAGAACTAGCTCAAAGGCACGCAATGTATAATTAATAGGGCAGGGCCTTGTGTGTGACATATTATTTTGAGTTGAAAACTTTCTTTGCATGTCTTCTCTTTCTACTGATTGGTCGAATTAACTATGGATGTCATTGTCTATGCCCTCCTGCTATGGAAAATCTCAATCTGGGTGCGTCACTGGAAGTTGCAGTTATGGATCCAATCTACCTGACCAGATCACCTAAGGTGAACTGCATTTTATGGACCAGATGCAGCATTGCAGTCTCAGTTGTAACTGAAACTACTGTATCCCCTACAAACAGTACACATACTTTGTGTTTGTCATTGTCGGCAGAGCCAAGAGGTCCTTATGCAAAAACATGAATCTTTGCATGAAATGGTTGGTCAAAGATGAAAGCCTCTCCCACCACTAGAATGAGCCTTCTAGTGCATGTGTGTAGAGACCAGAGGGTCTCTGAACAGTGAATGATACAGAGTTAGAGGACATGCTACTGTAGAGAATTAAGTGTCACATTCAGAACCAGTGGTAATATCTGGATCGGCCATTGGCACTGCATCTTTTTTGTTCACAGGGCTGAATTATGTCACGATTCTCCCAAAGCTACTATTGACTGAGAACGATATTCAGAATTGCAGCCTAGACAGAAAGTAGGGGCAACATCCAGACTCATCACCTTTCACTAAGGAACAGAATGATATCAACAATTATATCGGCTTTGAATTTTAGCATTTCCTGATAAGGACCTGATATGGACCATTGACTCCTCAAAGTATAGGCAGATTCTTTGATCCACCAGAAGAGCAGCACAAAGCATACCCAAGAATAAACTTAGAGCGTGCAACTCCCCAACTCGACATCTATCAGTCTACTAGACATGTGCATGGAGGCTCCAGAGATTGACACACTTTCTGATTCAGCAAGCACTTTAAGGAAATTGACTCAGTCACACATCAGAAGATAAATGCTGCCACAAAATAATCCCCTCCACGCTTCAATCCCTGCTTCCTGCATGCAAGCTTAATTAGAGGAGCATAAGAGGGAAGGAGATGGTGCGCTGTGGGGTGGAATTGGGAATCAGCTCTCTGTGGAATTTAGTGCAGTCATGATCATCAGATATTAAGTAACCATTTGAAAAGGTGGGACTTCTACAATGCAACCCCAGTGATGTAACAGAGGATTCCATGTGAATTGATCAAAAATGTCTATCCTATAACAAAAGTACACTGTAGCTCCCTCCATTGAGAAATTAGCAAAGGGTATCCCCCTTTACTTCATCAAAATCACTTCTTAAGCACTGACATTTTTGTCTCCTTCATGCATGTTCATTGTCAAGGTGACAATGGATATGGAAAATGTAAGCGTAAGGATAGGGTTGGGGTCAAGGAGGGCACAGGGGGAAGACTATGGTTTAGAAAAGAAGGGGGTACAGAATGTCTCCTGCTGTAATGAGGACATGAATGTTAGAAGTGAAAGACTGAAGATGGAAGAAGTAATGTTCTGAAGACACACATGTGACAAAGGCCCTCATTACGACCCTGGCGGAAAGTGACTGACCTGACCGCCATAGCGTAAATAGCGTTTCCGCCATTGCACGACGTAGCAAAGTGCGGCTAATTCCGACCCATCGGGCACGAGCACTACGCCATGGCGGAAGTGCAAAGTCTGCGATGGCGGAAAAGTCCCCAAAACGACCCTCACCGCCGTCGTACGGCGCACTAGGTGCAATTCCGCCACCCATCTGAGCGGTCACCGTAATGAGCGGCAATCGGAAAGTACGGTGACCGTAAATATACGGAAACGGAAGCCAAAAAATGGTCCCGGAACGGGAAACAGCACGGCGTACACCTATAAAATCAGAATTTCCACACAACCATTAAAACTACTACCTTGAGACACATCCCAACCCGTCATCCACCCCAGTGAAAGCAATAAAAATGGGAAAAGTTGCGAAAAAAGCGTGCGACCGCAAGCGGCAGGTCCACTTCTCCCGTGAGGAACTCACGGTGCTCACGGAGACCCTCCAGGAGAATGCTGCCGTCGTGTTCTCCACGCAAATGACCAGGACGGCACTTGCGAACAAGAAGGCCATATGGGCCCTGGTGGCACAGCGGGTAAGTGCGGTGGGGACCGCACCCCGCAACCCACAGCAATGCAGAAAGCGATGGGACGACCTGCGGATACGCGTCCGGAGCATACTTTCTGCCAACCGAAACATAGCCACAGCTACCGGGGGAGGATCGGAATCACCCATCAAGTTGACCCCCTGGGAAGAAATCTGTGCCTCCACCATTGGAATGGAGAGTATAGAGGGAGTCGGAGGGATGGAGAAAGGAGTGCAGACATCCGAAGAATCAGGTAGGTGGGCCAAATAAAACTATGCCAAATCCACAATGTCCAATCATGTGAAGTACCATGTGTCCACCTAGTCCAACAGTAACACATGTCCAGGAGAACGTCCACATACATCGGCCTGATAGCGCACTTTAAAACTCACATTAAATACATAAATAATTAAAAATCCTAAAAACACCCCCTACACGTGCAGCAGGCACACCCTAACTGCAGGCTGCAATACAACTGCATCCTCAATTCACACAAAAATGAAACCACCCCCAAGGCCCCGACCCAAATCACCCTCAGGTACCACCCCAATGCATGTGATACATTGCCATTCCAATTTCAACAGACCCATTAATAAAGCTCGCCCTCCTTTACTCCACCACAGGGTCCGATTCAAACGACGAGCTCCAGGACACCCCTACCAGCACACCTGCAAAGAGGGCCAAGACCAACGGCCAAAGACCCTCCACCTCAGCTGCACGCATCAAGACACGGCAGCAGCACAAATCAAGTGACAGCACACAGGAGGGAACTTCAACAGGCACCCCAGCAGCCAGCATGCCCACAACAACACCACCACAGGTCCCCACAAGGGATGCCACAGAAGGCACTGCTTCTGGTGGCAGCAGCACCATAGGTGACACTGCATTAATGGCAGCATGCTCCGACACAGAAAACGGGAATGTCGAAGCAAGATCCATCCATGACCTGTCTCAATCCCCCTGTTTGTTCCATCCCGTACACCATGAGGATACCACGCAGGGGCACCCACAAGATGACGACTGGCCATCCCCCGCAAGCCCTGTGGCAAGGCAACATGAGGTGACCAGCCCCTCTGTGACACCACCGCAAATGGCCATGGCACAGCAGAGGCAACAGTCCCTCGACCAGGTGATCGAGCAACAGCAGCAACTGGCCACGCTCCTCAAAGACCATGCCGATGAATGTGGGGGTACTAAGGCAGCCATAGAAACAGCAACTGAGACACTTAGGGCACAAATGGAGAGAAGTACAGAGACACTAAGGGCACAAATGGAGAGTAGCACCGAGAGCCTGAGAGTAGAAATGGAGAGAATCACCGAGAGCCTGAGAGTACAAATGGAGAGAAGCACCGAGAGCCTGAGGGGGGAACTGCATGCGACGTCCAAAGACGTATGTGCCGAACTTGCCGCAGTGCGCCGTGTGCTCACTGAGCTCTCACAAACCCTTAGGGACATGCATGGACGTGAGCAGGCAGAGACATCATCCGTTGCAAGTTCCGTCCAGGGCAGCCCCCAGCGTAGATCTGGGAGGAACCTGCGCTCCACAGGCAGGGGTGCCCCTGATACCCGCAGAGGGGGCTTGCAATAGCGTCTGCCCACTGACAATGAGCATCTTTGGACACTGGTGTTCGGGGGGGAGGTAGGAGGGTGGAGGGGGTGTGTTGGGCTCACTTGGGTGGCGGGTCGATGGGCTGTGTAACATAATTTCACATATGCTATAAACATTTCACAATCATCCAATGAGATGCGTGGACATTGATGTTTGTGTACGAGGCCATTATAGGCGTACAGTCCATATTGTGCATGTTCCAGACACACACAGTGCCACGAGTCCCGTGTCCATGTATCAGCCACCAGGCGTGAGTGCTAGAAGCATGCATCTATGAGATGCTGACGAATCTCACGGCCCTCCTGTGCCTCACGGACTCCTTGAGGTGCTGCCACATCCCCACCCTCATCATGACCATCATCAGGTGCTTGCAGTTCTGCGTCAGGGGGCATGGCCACATTTCTACGTACGCACATGTTGTGTAGCATGACACATGCCATGACCATCTTTGCAACCTTCTCTTGGCGGTACAGGAGTGCCCCGCCAGACCTGCTGAGGCAGCGGAAACGAGCCTTCAGTAGGCCGAATGCCTGTTCAATGACTACACGGGTACGTGAGTGTGCATGGTTGTAGTCCTCCTCAGGCTGGTTCTGTGGGTTCCGGAGTGGTGTAAGGAGCCATCTCTTCAGTGGATACCCGGCATCACCTGTATGTGGACAATAAAGGATGTTTGTGGAATGACATTGCTACGTACGCCCCCCCCCCTGCCAGGTCATTGCCGCATCACATACCCCACATTATCATACATGAAATGAGACTCACCGAGTAGTCAGGATCTGTTCCCTGCGTGTCGCTCCATGTAGCGTGGTATTGTAGAGTTCCTCAAGACCATAGAATCATGGGTTGATCCAGGAAAG